>NC_134876.1:53699937-53737437 GCF_041734735.1 Babylonia areolata | reverse complement strand
GAGCTAAGTGAACTCAGTCACCCCACTTAAGACTGATAACACAATCTCTTTTTGAGAACAAGTATAAAAAAAAAAACAAACAAATGCTCCATGAACATTTTCACACTTAACTTTCCCAACGTTCTTTTCTTTTCGTTTTTTTTAAAAACAAACTTACTTGTAACCAAAATGTAGTGAATGTTTTCCTGCAGCTCAGTAAGTAACTTGAACAAGTCTCATGCGGAATCATCCAAAACAAAACAAAGCTAAACATCAGCAAAGTAAACATGTAGTAAATTCATTTTCAGATCACATGCACTTCATAATTTTGGAATGAGACAAAGTAAAAAGCAAACTGAAATCCAGTTGACAACATGACCAAACTTAACAATAAAACATTTTCAGTCTGCATACATACAGAATTCATTCCTTGCAAGCATAAAACTCAACATGAACATGTTCACTGATGATCACATGTGTAACTAAACATGCCAACAACACAAAATGGATGTAAAATAATGAATCACAGAACAGCATCCAACTTCTAACCTCAGAACAAGAAGAATGCTGTTGTGGGGGAAAAAAAGTGACAGAAATGGTCAGCACAGTCAACACATTAAGTTAGAGTTGCAATATGGATTTCTTTTTTATATTTTTTACTATTAGTCATTCATTGCCCAAAGCAACAATGTTCGCAGTTGAGTATGTGGCATGCTTCTTGCCATTCAGATTCAAACACTTCTTTCTAGTTCTTTAAGAGCTTTATGTCTTCCCCTTGGTGATACCCCAATTAAGAATCTCTTCAATATGTTATTGTTTCTTCTCTGTTTTTGTTGTCTTCTTTTTCTACTTCTTGTTTTTCTGCATTCCTGGGCTGTACTTCATATTCGCTTGTTTCAAAGAACACATTTGTATTGTGCTCATACACCAGTCCCACTGATCACTCAGCTATCAAACTCAACACTTGCTGAAGTTGTTTTCTGTTATCATTCTCAGTATGATGATGCCCTCTCACAGATGAATCAAAGACTTCAAAATCGATGTCAACAAACAAATACAAGATACACTGATAAATGCTTGGTGAAAATACCAAAAAGCAGTACTGATATCATTCAAAAGACATGATTTAGATGCTCACTAAAAACACATGCTGACACGAATGTTGAACTTGGAAAAGCACTGTAAGCTACCACCAGCTTCTCTGCCCCTTTCAACTTTACTTGGAAACACTGTCAGTGCTTAGCCACACTGAAATAAGGCCTGCAAAGTTTATATTTCAACAAATAATACAAGTATAATAAATCTTTGCTTGTGAGAAAAGCTTGAGTGTACTACTTCAAGTCAAAGATTCACATCATCCTGTACTTTGGAGCAAAAGTGTCGGTGTTTATGGTAAAGTGGATGTGTAGGTGTTGGCATGGCGTGGTGTGGTGTTGTGTGGTGTTGTGTGGTGTGGTGTGGTGTGGTGTGTGTGTGTCTCTCTGTGTGTGTCTGTGTCTGTATTCTTTGTCACTGACACATTTCATTTGTCTTGCTTGTAAGTCTCATTTATCGTGCCTGGTATCGTTAATTTTTGTAACCTTTTCCTCCGACCCATACTGATGTTGTTAGCACTATGAGCCCCCTGTACTAAGGAGGCAGAGCACATTATTAAAGGAAATTTTCTTCCTGTCAGATCATGTCAATATGAAGGCCCTTAGGCCTGTAAGGCCTTTTGCCCGCTGGAAATGGGGGGAAGTGAGAGCCCCCATAACTGTATTGAGAGATTTTTATAATCTAATAGTGCGCAAGGCTTATTAATGACACAGGGCTTAATTTCTGCCCCAAATACTGTACCTGTACCTGTACCTAGTGTTGAGAGAACTAAAGGCAGAGGGCCCTTGTGACTAAGATTGCGCCATAATTTTAGCTCGATTGGCCAAACAAGCTAAGTAAGTTGTGACCTGATACAAGTCTTCATCAGATACAAAACATCAGTATCAAAAAATTGATAGACAGACAGAAATATGAAAAAACTTAGCCCTATGAAGAGCACAGGATCAGGAGTCAAGATGGCTGCCGGAAAAAGAGGGCGCTAGTCAGGGATGCACAGGGGAGGTAACCTACTTCGGGAGGTTATCGACTGTAGCGAATTTCGTTTTCTCCACATAGGCGGGTAGTAGTTTGCACAGGACAGGAATCAGACCCCTGCCGGAATCCGCACTAGCAGGTCATGGTTAAGTATGTGTAATTAAACACCCATTTTTCTTTCGTCTTATTATCATTTTCAATATCGGTATCATTGTATTCCGATGGAGCTGAAACGACTGACCTCTTGATGAGTTTGATGGACTTGAAGGCCTCGTCCATGTTGCCGGTGGTGAGGTGGAAGCTGAAGTTCATCATGGCGTCGCGGGTAGTCTTGTCGCTGGCCTCCAGGCCCACAAAGTCTCGCATGATCTTCCGGGACACCAGCTTGGGGTAGGTGATGGCCCCCGTCTCTGGGTTGACGATGCTGTCCGAAGGGCTGTCCCCACCTTCCTCCGCGCTCTGGTTCTGCGACTGATCGGGGAGGGAGGAACACGCAACTGATGGGTCATACAGTCTGCACTGGGGCTAGGGGTTGATTCTTTTTTGGACATATTTTTCTTGGCCATACGTAACTTTGTATGGCCATGTAACATGAACCAATGGCCTTGCAAAACAATTCTTCAGAAAACTGTTGATATGAATGGTGAAATTAAAAAAACAAAAAAACAACCGAAAACATCTGCAGAGACCCAGGGTTTTACACACAACTGACAAATATGGGGGAATCTGATGGAACAGTTCTATGCAAAACCCCAGTAACTTTTCACAGAGTTAAGGGAGAAGAAAAAAATTTCTATGGGTTCTGTGAGTGTTCCTTTCCTTTGTTGTGTAGAAGTGTTATGTATGTATACATGTGAGGGAACGTGTGCCTTTGTTAATTTCTACATATGACCTGCTTTCCTTTGCTTATTACCGAAACACAGTAGCAGTTTACGCAGCACAAAAAAAATATGCTACTAAAATCCACACCTTTCAAATGAAATGCAAATAAGAAAACTTCAAACTACGGAAGTGTGGTACAAGATGAGCAGCACAGAAATGACCACAGGAGAACAACAGACAGAGAGAAAGAGACAGTGAGGCAGGGGATGAATGAGGAAGATAAGAGATGGGGATGGGGAAGAGAAGGATACTGGGAATAAGACGGAAGACTGGTCTGGGGCTGGGGAGTGAGAAAGAGGAAGGAGAGAAAAGATGGCAGGAGGGAAGGAAGGAGGGCACACCTTTTTGACAAAGTAGTGGTAAGGGACCTCGATGCCCATGAGGGTGGTGAAGTGCTGGGGGGTGGAGTAGCTGTCCTGGATCAGCACCCCTTGCTCTGACGTGCAGAACAGCGACACCACCATGGTCTCCACCTGCACACACACACACACACACACACACACAGACCATGCATGCTGCATTTGCCTTTTTCCTTGCGAGGTGCCCCTCATGTGTCTTGTACTGTGATCCTCATGTATCTTACACAGTGCTCCCAAAGTACAGGTGCTCTCTCACACACACACATTCACACACACACACACGCACACTCACCCTACATACCATCTTGATCAGGGAGTGTCACACACACACACACACACACATACACACACACACACTCTTGACCCCCTGCCTCCCACCCCCACCCAACCCCCACATACCAGTCCCTCTTCTACAGCCTTGATGAGAGTATGTCTCACACATACACACACACACTCACACACACACACATGCACACACACACTCACACACACACACATGCACACACACGCTCGCATGCACGTGTGCACACACACATCACATACCAGTCCCTCCTCCACAGCCTTCATGAGGAAGTCTCTTGCACACAGACACACACATGTGCACACGCACTCACTCACATGCACACATACACACACACACACACACACACACACACAGACCACTTACTGGTCCTTCTTCCACAGCCTTCATGCGGGAGTGTCTCTCACACACAGACACATACATATACACACATGTGCACATGCAGTCACACACACATACATACACACACAGACCACTTACTGGTCCTCACACACAGACACACACACATGCGCACAGGCAGTCACACACACAGACATACACACATGTGCACGGGCAGTCACAAACACACACACACATACACACAGACCACTTACTGGTCCTTCCACAGCCTTGGTGAGGGAGTGTGTGTCTCTCTCTCTCTCTCTCTCTCTCTCTCTCTCTCTCTCTCTCTCACACACACACACAGACCACTTACTGGTCCTTCTTCCACAGCCTTGGTGAGGGAGTGTCTCACTCACACACACACACACACACACACACAGATCTCACTTACAGGTCCTTCTCTCACAAACACACACACACACATACACACACACACACACACAGAGCTCACTTACTGGTCCTTCTTCCACAGCCTTGGTGAGGGAGTGTTTCTTCTTGACCTCCTTGCTGTCCTTGCTGGGGTCTTTGGTCAGGACGCGCGCCTCGCACACCAGCAGTTTGGGCTCCTCCATGTCCCAGTAGTGCGACACAGGGTACCGTCCTGCGATGTCTTTGGCAGCCTGGTTCTTGCCCCTGATAATAAGTCGGAGGTTGGTTTGTTTGTATTTATTCACATTTTTAAGTTGAAAACACATCCATCAGATCATTCATGTAAACAAGAAGGAAGGAGCAATGATAGAATAAGTGACACACAGCAATGTTTCTTTCAGCACAGAACTCATGACGCTTTGCCAGGGGTGTGGCAAACAATGTAAAAAAAAAAAATGCTGAACTGTTTGGTCACCTCCCTAAATAAATGGATCATAATACTACTTAATATATTCTCTTTGTAACTCTAGTAATGCATCAAGTGTGGGTTAACATTTCCAATCAATGACAGTTTCCATTGTTTATCTCTCTTTCACATCCTCTTTTTTTCTCTTCCTTTTTTTTTTTTTTTTGTTTGTTTTTTTTTTGTTTTTGTTTTTTGAAACTACACATTGTTAGAATGGTTACATGCTTAGAAAGCTCTCACTTACAGTTTCCCTTCTATTTTGATTGAAGATTTTTTGCTAACAACTACAGGTGATCTATTCATAGTTTTTGTGTGTGTGTGTGCGTGTGTGGTTGAAGGGTGCAGCTTACAGTGTGCTGGCATGCCTCATAAGGTGCTACACTCCCTGCATCCCACCACATTCAATGTGGATCACCAGTTAGCATTATTCTATTTTCAATGGTAATCAGTCAAATCAAATCAAAGTGTAAGGAAGATCCAGTTTATCCATTTCACGCACAATGAAACATTTTTGTTGTTTGCTAACATTTGTCGCTGTCATTTGCGTTACCTCTAAGCATCGCTGTTCTCCTTAAAATATTTGTCATTGTCCAATATTTGTCACTGTCATCACCTCTCAGCATCACTGGTGTCCATAAAACATTTGTCACTGTCCAACATTAGTGTCACTGTCAATATCATTGCCTCTCAGCATTCTTGGTGTCTTTAAACATTTGTCATTGTCCAACATTTGTCCCTGTCAATGTCTTCGTCTCTCAGCATTGTTGGTGTCCTCAAGCATTTGTCATTGTCCAACATTTGTCCCTGTCAATGTCATCGTCTCTCAGCACCATTGGTGTCCTAAAGCATTTGTCACTGTCCAACCTTTGTTGCTGTCACTGTCATCACCTCTCAGCATTGTTGGTGTCCTCAAGCATTTGTCATTGTCCAACCTTTGTCGCTGTCACTGTCATCACCTCTCAGCATTGTTGGTGTCTTTAAACATCTGTCATTGTCCAACATTTGTCCCTGTCAATGTCTTCGTCTCTCAGCGTTGTTGGTGTCCTCAAGCATTTGTCATTGTCCAACCTTTGTCGCTGTCACTGTCATCACCTCTCAGCATTGTTGGTGTCCTCAAGCATTTGTCATTGTCCAACCTTTGTCGCTGTCACTGTCATCACCTCTCAGCATTGTTGGTGTCCTCAAGCATTTGTCATTGTCCAACCTTTGTCGCTGTCACTGTCATCACCTCTCAGCATCATTTGTGTTCTCAAGCATTTGTCATTAGTCCAACCTTTGTCGCTGTCACTGTCATCACCTCTCAGCATTGTTGGTGTTCTCAAGCATTTGTCATTAGTCCAATCTTTGTCGCTGTCACTGTCATCACCTCTCAGCATTGTTGGTGTCCTCAAGCATTTGTCATTAGTCCAATCTTTGTCGCTGTCACTGTCATCACCTCTCAGCATTGTTGGTGTCCTCAAGCATTTGTCATTGTCCAATCTTTGTCGCTGTCACTGTCATCACCTCTCAGCATTGTTGGTGTCCTCAAGCATTTGTCATTAGTCCAATCTTTGTTGCTGTCACTGTCATCACCTCTCAGCACTGTTGGTGTCCTCAAGCATTTGTCATTAGTCCAATCTTTGTCGCTGTCACTGTCATCACCTCTCAGCATCGTTGGTGTCCTTCTCTTCATCCTGGCCCTCAGCCCCAGTGGGGTAGTCATCCTGCTCGCCCCGCCCGGTCTCAAAGTTGAAGTACTGCACTGTGTCCAGCTCCACATCCCAGAAGTACATTTTGGGGTCACTGCTGCCCTCGTTCTGTGTGTGCAGCACAGGTCCAGTTTATTTATTTAACATTGGGCACAGTGACAACACTGTTATAACATGAACACCTGCTAAGTGAATGCAAAGAGCTTGCCAGTTACAATGTTCTGACGACATGAACACCTGCACTGTTAATCCAAAGAGGTGGCCAGTCACAACACCATTATCATGTCAACATCTGCTATGTCAGTTCAAAGAGCTGTCTGTTTTGTTTTGTTTTTTTGATGTAAACAAACAAATCAAAAAAGCATTTTTCAAGCATTAAAAAAAAAAAAAAAAAAGGTTCTAGGAGATATGAAAAAAAGATCTAAAACCTCTTTCGGTTTTTTTTTTTCGTTTTTTTTTTCTTTTTTTTTTCTTTTTTTTTTAAGCTCATCAGGAGAAATCAAAACTGTATACCCCAACATAACCATGCTATCTCCTTCGAAGGCATGTGTACTAAACAGACAGTTACAATTCGTTTTTGCTTTTATTTTGCTTGAACACCTAAGGGAAAGACCTTCAGAAACAGAAATCTCATCTGCATCTCATAGGTTCACATATTTCTGAGACGATGATAACCTGTATGATTTTTTTTTTTTTTTTTTTACTCTGCTGTTTGGGCAGCCATAATCCATTTTCAAGCATAGTGCATGCTGAGTATTTTTGTGCTTTCAAAAATATTCTTCATGTATAAACACAAAAGAGGGTTATGGACCAGGCAAGACTGCACATGCTGGGAAAGAAAAAAAAACACCTCCTTTACCCAAGAGATGCTTGACTGCTGAGACCTGAGGTGCAGACGTCATGGACTATATGAAAAAAAACTGATGCATCAACAATTGAGTTACTGAACGCATTACATAAATATTATTTGTTATCAATAATAGTGTGTACAGCATTGTGAGAAAGAACAAACAATAAAACTGCTTCATAGTTTTGACAAAAGTAATGGCACAAATCAGAATCAGAATCAAGAACAACCTTAAAATCTCAGAGAAATTAAGTAAGTGCAGAAGTGTGGTAAAGTGTGCAATTTCCAGTAGAACAGTAAAATGTTGGCACACAACATATATAACAAAAACACACAAAAAAAAACAACAACATAGCACACAATTTAAAAAAAAAATCAATTCAGAAAAAGGCCTCACTGTTTTGACAAGAATGCTGACACGACTGCCATTGCAGCAGACCTTGGCTGACACAACAGACCCAAAGCCCGGCACAATGTCAGCCAGGTTCTTAGGGTTGGTGTGAGCCTTGGCCTCTCGGCGAGACAGGTCATAGACGCGCACTATTCCCACATCGGTGGCCACCACCAGATAATGTCCACACACGTCCAGACTGACTGGCTGACCTTCAGGTTCAGCAAAGGTCATCAGCTGCTTCACTGTGCCCTAGAAGAACACAGATGAAATAATGTGTGCAGGAAAGAAATTCAACAGCATCAAAATCTGCTCTGACTGAAGATATCTGTAGCTGCCTGTATTTTCATTTTACATGATCAAAACAACATGAAAGTGGGGGACAGATCACTGTAATCCCATTTGTGATGGGCTTTTATTTGTATTACTGACTTTTTATTCTTTTTCACTTATCCCATTTGTGATGGGCTTTTATTTGTATTACTGACTTTTTATTCTTTTTCATTTATTTTCTTTTTGTTGCTACACCACGGTTGGGGAAGCTTGTTACTGTACAAAAGTTTACCCACCTGGAAAGTCCTGACTTGAACTTTGCCCTGCTCTATGGTGTAGATGTTCTGTTCATACACTGCGATCACCATGGCCTCTGTCATGAACTGACCTGCACACAACCACCACCGTACATTGGACCACAGCTCTCTGGACCACCAGTTAGCATCCATCTATTTTTTATGGTAATCAGTCCAATCAAATCAAGTTGCATATAGCCAAGCCAACCATAAAGGAGGGTTGGGGGGTGGGGGTGGGGGGGCACTACCAGTCAGTCCTTAAAAGCAGTTGAAGAGAACTCAAAATAATGTTGAAAGATTTATCAAAACAATGTAAAAAAAAAAAAAAAAGACCAGTTCACCCATGTCCTGCTTAGTCTGCATAAAATTTTAACTCAGGTAATTAATTAAGCAACTAGAACTGTAGACAGTTCTGTGAGACACCACTTATGTCTTCATGACCACTAATGCACTTCTGTAGTAACAGAGATATACAGAACTTTACCTGCTGCCTTCAGAGTGGTCTTGTCTGCTGAGTATTCATAGAGAATCACTCGCTTGCCGTTCCACACTGCCAGTGCATCCTGAAGAAAGTCAGTAAAATAAACATTGTCATTTACCAATTTCCAGATCTCCAATACTGTTTTATGAACATTTCTATTGTCATGTCAATCAAGCATACTGATAATAAATGTGACAAAAAGAAAGAAAACTTATAACAGTAAATCCAACAAATAACAAGAAGGAACACTTGATTAAAGTTACTATCATTTCTTCAATCTACAAACAAAAGGAAGAACATTAATTTTGATTAAAGTCACCATCCTTTCTTCAGTGTAAAGACCTTGGCAAACAAAAGTAAAACTCTAGTTATGCTAACAAGTGTTTCAGTCTTTTCTGATTCATCCTTCTTCTTTGTTAGTGGGCTGCAACTCCCACGTTCACATGTGTGTACACAAGTGGACTTTTACGTCTATGACCGATTTTACCCTTCCACGTAGGCAGCCATACTCCGTTTTCAGGGGTGATTCATCCTTCATTTCCCACAAGCTCACCTTGGTTGTGTAGATGCCCTTGACCTGGATATCAGTCTTGAGGTCATGGTGGCTACCGTTGGCAAAGAGCTCAATGGCGAGGGCACTGGGAGCGTACTGCACGACGGCTGTCTGGGCGCGGAAACTGGAGCTCATGACTTGCTCGCTGAGGATGAACACGTTGGCGATGGTGTTGACGGCTAACAGGCTCTTCTGCTGGCACCACTGTGAGGCAAAGTCATGACTGTTTTTATCAGAAACCTTTTATATCACACGACTACTTTTCACAGCAAAAGATGGATGTACTCGGACAAACATTCAAGACAAAGCATGACAGAGCACAGGGGTGAGGCCTATACAGAAACTGAACTCAAAGGAAAACAAATCTGGTTTGAAACAATCAACACCAAGCTTCTCTCTTATACCTTGTGAGGACATGTTGTTTGTTCAGCTTAACAGTCCTCGCAGTCAGTTTGGTTGTAAACACATCAGTGAAGATAAGACTTATTATCTGTTTCATCATCTTCCTTATGCAACATTACCGTTTTCTCAACAAACGGTAAAAATAAAAATATTTTTCTGGCATTGCGAAATGTGATTCTGGTACATACCTCAATTGTTCGGACGGGGCCCTCAACTGTAGCTGGAGGCATGAGTGTCCAGAGTTCCTCCCCTTCCTTCTTCTTGCCAGGTGGTGAGGGGGCGAACTTCCACAGGGCAATGTTGCCCATGTTGGTCCCCGCAGCAAGAGTCGCTGCACAACACCACAGTCACCCACGACAGTCAGAAAAAATAATAACTGCCCCTTGTCACAGACTCAAAATGGTTTACAATCTTGAAAATCATATATTCACAGACATGGCAAAAGAAATAAAGCATGATGGTCAGAATGGGGAAAAAGCAAGGCTCAGCAAGTATATGCCTTTTTTTTTTTAACACATACATATACCCACCCCCACAACACACACATTCACACACAGAGTCAAAAGAAGGTGTATGCCTTGATTCACCTTGGCTACACATGTCTCAAATTAAAAAATTTAAAAAAAACCTAGAAAAGACATCCCGAGTGATTATTAAAACAGGCCCCTGTGGGAAATATACTTCAAACAAATATGCTTCAGACAAACAAGAGCAGGTGACCAACCTTTCTCTTCGCTGTAGCCCACACAGAGGAGAGACTCGTTCTGGTCATAGCTGCTGTGCCCATCCAGTGTCAGCACATAGTTGTCATTGTGCTCCAGGTCCCACATCCTGTAACCACCAGCCTTCAATTAATCAATCATCTTAGCTCCTGAGGAGTGACTGTTACAATTCATAGTAAAGGTCACTGTCCAACAGCATGTTAGTAGTCGGCAAAGTTGCAGCTCAGCAGCAGAACAGTCAATGACTGGCTTCATTCTACACACTTCTCACATCTGTGGATCCAGACTGCTACTGCTTGATTATGCAATGCTGACAATTTCATGATAGTGTTTGACAAAGGGCACACCCTCTCTGTCCCTCTGTGTGTGTGTGTCACACACACACACAATTGTGTGCACACACACAGACATATATACACACAAACAAACACACACACACACACATACACACACACACACACACACACACACAGAATTAAGTTGTGTAGTACATACAGATTTATGCACTGACCTGATAACCATTTCCCCAGAGGCTGAAGCCAGAATACCTTTGCCTGCCCAAGTGATGGAGGGTTGGTCCGTGCGACCGCTTAACTTCACCTGGGTTCACACACACACACAAATACACACACACATTGGAAAAATGTTTGAAGACACTAAGAAACAGGTCAATGTATATCATACCACAAGAGTAGAGAATTCTTTGGAGAATCACAGTCAACAAAACCCAAAGAGTTGGGATGGGGTAGGTGGTTAACAAGACAATAAAACAAACATGACTATAAATTTTGCTTCTCTTCTCTCTTCTCAGGCTGTGTAAACACCAATGCCTGCACAAAACGAAAGAAATTAAAAGAAGAACAGGTTAAATACATTATAAAATATTCAAGCTCACAGGGGAAACAACACCTGTACAAGTAAGCTGAGGATTTGCATTTCTCCTGTTTCCAACAACAGATTATCAGAGTAAACATACACTAATGTCAACCCACTGCTTTACTATTTAACAACTTCTACTGTTCAAGCATATAACAGTTAAAACTTCACAATAGCAATCTGGCCCTGATTTGATGGACCACAAGCATGTTCTTTGTAAACTCTTAAAATATTCTTGGTTTTACAAAATTCGAAAAGTATATTATTTTGCTTTCATCAGAACAGTGATGCTGTCCTTTCGAATGTATAAAAAAAAATTTTTTTTAAGTGTTGGTCTATAGGGGACACAGGGTTGTGAATAAGGAGAAACACCACCACCATGTTCCGTCTAGGTCCAAAGGGGACAAGTTTCAGTTTCAGTTTCTCAAGGTGGCATCACTGTGTTTGGACAAATCCATGTGCTCGACAAATCTATTGGGCAGATACCTGACAGCAGCATCACCCAACATGCATGTCAGGCCTTGAGTGCATGCATATAAATTTGTGTACCTATCAGAATGGATTTCTTCTGAAGAATTCTACCAGGGGACAACACTTTTATTGCCATGGTTCCTTTATCAGTGTGCCAAATGCATGCTGCACATGGGACCTTGGCTTATCGTCGCATCCGAATGATTAAATGCTCAGTTTGGTTTTCCAGTCCAACTTGGGAGAAAGGGCGAGAGCAGGAATTGAACCCACACCCTCACAGAAACTGTACTGGCATATGAGCATCTTATCCACTCTGCCACCTTCCTTTTCCATAGGAGATAAAGGGTTGTGAGCAAGGGGAAGCAACACCACCACATTCTGTCTGGGTGTATCAGAGACTAACTGATGTGGACAAGGGGAAGCAATACCACCATGTTCTGTCTACATTCAGTTTCTAAAGAACGAAGAAAACATCAGTGTTCAGACATATCCATATATGCTACACCACATCTGTTAGGCAGATGTCTGACATGCCTTGATTGCAGGCATATTTGCAAACCTATCAGAGTGGATTTAATCCGCAGAACCTTGCCATGGATTCTTTTTCAGTGCGCCAAGTGTGTGCTGCACATGAGACCTCAGTTTATCGTCTCATCCAAATGACTAAATTTTCCAGTCAAACTTAGGAGAAACAGCATGTCCCTGATTCAAACCCAGACCCTCACAACACTGTATTGGCTGATAAGATCTTAACCACTCTGCTAACTTCCTCCATGTAGTGAACAAGGAGAAACATCACACCATGTTCAGTCTACCTTCAACAGCTCCTTGGTCTCCCCCTCTGGCATGACGGCATGCTGTGTGAGCAGCAGGTTGTCAGTCATGGTCACCAAAACATTCTTCTCCTCATAGAACAACAGCTTGATGACTGTGTGGTCCAGACTGAAGCACTGTGTGCACTGGGCGTTTTCATTCACATAGTACACCCCACCTGTTACATACATGTTCGTGTTCAAACAGCAGAATATGGCTCTTGGAAGGTTGTGAAATAACGTATCAGCATGAACATTCTGTAACAAGCCCTGAAGCCCAAGGTGATCATAATGACAGTAAAGAAATTAGTTATTTTTTTCAAAATGAAGAAGAGAAAGATGAAAATGGTCAAATTAATGCATAGTAAACTGAAGACAGATTTTGACAAACTTACAAACCATACTTCAACAACAGCCAGTCTGTAAAAGGAAATTTTCTATCTAAAATTACGTTTAAATAACATACTTACCGTGACCCAACTAGTGCAGACTCAGCAGGGGTCTGACATTCCTGTCCTGTGCAAACTACTATCCGCCTATGCGGAGAAAACGAAAGCAACTAATTTTAGCGCGATCGCCCAATCTATCTACATAATTATGTGACCTGGTTGGAGACTGAATTTGACAAAAAACAAGAACGCCAGAGAATTGACAGACAGACAGAAAATAAGAAAAAAAACTTAGCCGTTTGAAGAGCACAGGAACAATAGTCATGATGGCTGCCGGAAAAAGAGGGCGCTAGCCAGTGGGACAAAGGGGAGGTTACCTACTTCCGGGAAGTTATCGGCCGTAGTACTTTCATTTTCTCCGCATAGGTGGATAGTAGTTTGCACAGGACAGGAATGTCAGACCCCTGCTGGAGTCTGCACTAGTTGGGTCACGGTAAGTATGTGTAATTAAATTGTAATTGTCCTGCTCATCCCATCTGCATTCACACACAGACACACACATGACCATTCACAATCCTGCATATCAAAGAGGGCACACAAAGTTTTCTTTTCATTAAAAACCAGCCTGATAAAAAATATGTAACAGTTCAAATGTTTTCATCTGGGTTCATCACAATCATTATCATTATCAATACATATATATATTTGGTTTCAGCTTGATGTCTGTTTTATAAGGTCAAGTCAGAAACAAAAGGGATGGATAATTCAACTCTCTTCTGAAATATTGATATTCACTGCACTGAACCATAACTGTATTCATATGTCAACCTACCCTGGTCTTCCCCACAAAACCCCATATATCCACAATTTATAAAGAATACCGTTACTGGATGGTTGTCAGCTTACCAGTGGCTCCTCCAACAAAGAAGCAGAGAGATTCCTGTGGTCCGAAGGGGGTGGCCACTTTGCCTGACTTGCCCCCGCGCTTCCAGTTAAACATGTCCAGGGCACTCTCATCACCACTCACAGCTGCACGAGCTAGGCTGGCAATGTCCCTGGTATCACACAGCATCACGCAATTACTTTCAATGAAATTTCTGCACTCATACACACAAGAGAGATACGCATGTACACATGCACACAATGAATGAACAAACTTTTATTCATCATTTCTAAGTTTCACGGAACTAGTCCATGAAGTACTTTTGCTCTTCTACCTTCGTTTTTCAGGGTCTTTTTTGTTTGAGTTTTTCAGTAAAAGTATATATATATATATATATATATATATAATATAAAATTTTTCTTTTTTAATTTTTTTTTTTTTTTAATACTTGATGAAAATACAGCTTCAGCACTGTGATCACTGCACCTTTCCTAACCACTAAGAACTCACATAGATGGGTCTTGGGGAGGCGGGGGACGAAAGACGATCTGTTCAACAGGTTCCTGCAGATGATGCTGCACTGGCTCTTGACCCAGACGTCCACGACTGTCAGAGCGCCACACCATCAGCATGCCAGACTGGAACGCACACAAACATATTTCACTCACACAAATTCATATTGGTATATGAGTTATCACTTATCTTAATGTTATATAAAAAGTTTTATCACATTTTTATACCTGCATAAAATATATGAAAAAAATTGTGCGTTCATACAAGTTACAACTATTTTCTTGCTCAGTTTTTACCATTCTCTTGATGTACATTACCTTAAAAAAAACCCATCAACAATAAAACAATAAAACTAGTGAAGGCATTGTTACTAATAATCATAATAATAATTATAATAATATCAGAGTGTCTCTTTGTCCATATTCAATAACAGTAATGAACAACACAATTTTGATCAACTTTGATGCATCTGACTTAGGATTATATCTAAATTGTCTACACATACAACAATACTATATGTGAACAACAAGAAAAAAATCAAAGAAGCACACACACACACACACACACACACACACACACACACTAACAAAAATACACTTACATTGTCTCCAGACACAAAGCGAGATCCATTGGAACTCCATCGCAGGAAGGTAATCTCTCCTTTATGCAGATGTGGGGGCTCTATCAACTCGCGCTCCTGCTCATTCCACACGGCAATCTCCCCATTCTGCCATCCCACTGCCACAATCTTTCGGGTCGGGTGCCAAGTAACGCTGCTGATTTGTGTTTGGTTGGTGATTGGTTTGTGCTGAAGCTTTTCCCCCTGGATTTCAACAATCAAAAGAAGTGGAGTATATTCATCATTGATTGTAAACAAAACATTCTTTTTTCTTTTCTTTTTTTATAGAAAAAGTCCACTTTATTTCACTTATTTATTTTCAAAATATTGTATAATTTCATTTTAAAAAACCCACAAAAGATTAATTATAGCAAAATAATTGGATAAAAAAAAAAAGGATCAATACTATAGCGTACATATCTCAGCAAATAAGATAATTTCAGTAATCAATAATCAAAACATTATGCACTGGTGTGTCTGAGTATTTGTGTGTGCACATGTATATGTATAATACATATCTGTTTACATGTATATAGACCGGGATGACAATAACTTGCTTTGACTATGATTAAAGATTCTCTCCTTTCTCCCCCTTCACTGGTCCTTGAATGGCGGTCTGGATGCTAGTAATATGGATGAGACAGTAAACCAAGGTCCTGTGTACACACCATGTACTTACCACTTGCAAAAGAACCCACAGCAACATAAGGGTTTCCCTGCCAATATTGCACAGAAAAATTGACTTAGATAGGAAAATAAATTCTCACTACAGTGATGTGTTCTCTAAATACAGTATAATACACTACAGCTGAGTACTTTAAGGAACTTTCACATAGTTTGTCTTGTCTTCTCAAAAGACAAAAAAGGCCATTTCTTTTAACTGTACCTTTTCAATTTCATTCCACACTTTCAAATTGCTGAAATAACTCTGATATGAGGTTGATAGTTGGTGAGAATTGCTGAAACTAACTCTACAGCGCTGTGTGGTGTGGTGTGTGTGTGTGTGTGTGTGTGTGTGTGTGTGTGTGTGTGTGTGTGTGTGTGTGTATGTTTGTGTGTGTGTGTGTGTATGTCTGTCTGTCTGTCAGTCTCTATGTGTGTGTCTTTGACAGTCAGGAAACACGCTCCTTTTTTGTTACAAACATATTTTAAGCTTTATTAGTCATTAACAATCCTCCTAATCCACAAAAGTGAACCTGTGACTGTACTGAAGATTGTACCTCTTCATTGAAGATATTGAGAGTTCCCCCTGTATCTTCATTGTATGATGCTACTGCCAAGAGAGCTGTGCCGCCTTTGTACCAGTATATCTCATTGTTGATACCGGAGGGTCCAGCACTGTCCAGTCGGTGATCAAAATACACTGCCATAATTTATCTGTGTTGCACAGCCGCAGCTGCAAAACAAAGGAGAATAAATCAAAAAGACAGAAAAAAATGTCTCTTTTCTATATATGCACACCATCAAAACACTCCTTGTTTGGGAAGATACATTAGAACTGTTCTCTTTTCTTTTTATATCATATTTGTATTTCTGAGAGTGACAAAGATTAAGAAACCAGTTGAAACTTTACATTTAACCTCCACTCATAAGATACAGATCGATGGTATGCTGTCATGTGCACGGATAACATCACTGCACAGTGCACTTTTCTTTATAGAATTCTACAGTAATATCATTACACATAATAATTATTCAGCAGGCAAATGATTTACATGATAAGATGTAACACATCATGATATGGTGAGATGTGATATGACATGACATAATATAACATTAAAAGCTATGAGCAGATCAGCTTACCCTGGTCGACATTTGCACAGAACAAGCTGACAAGTCGCTGACAACAGCGGACAATGGAAAGACAGAATAATAACTATATGATGAACTAAATCATCTAGTTTCATGCACGCAATGTTTATATACCTGTGCAAGTCCAAAACTGTTTGCTTACAGGCGCTGATTTCAGTTACCGTGGTAACTATGATGCCAAAATGATCACAAATCGTTCACTGACGGATACCATGTTGAAACTATGTGCGACCCGGAAGCAGTTAGAATGGTGGGAATGACCGCTGCTACAGTAAACAATCAACAATCGGCCACTTCGGAATTATCCGGTAATTTCCGTAAAGTGTATAGAAGTTTGAAAGTGAATAGTTCTATATAAGGCGAAAAGTGTACCACAAGAATTCCATGAAAAGACTAAGCGTTGTTTAGTATTTGTGTTTTTGAAAAGTGAAGTAACATTTAAAGTATTTAATTAGCTATATAAGATATAAATTTCCTTAACATCGTAAGAGCCGTGATAGTCTAGTGGTTAGGACCTCGCGTTGTGGCCGCGATAACCCAGGTTCGAATCCTGGTCACGGCATATTTTTGTTTTTCTTCGTTATTCCTCAGCAGATGAAGGGGGTGTGGTGATAAAAGACAAGGTGATAAAACTGGTATTGTTTTGTTTTTCTTGTAGGCTGTGGATGGGTGGGGGAGGTAGGGGCCCCATCATATATCATGGAGTACCAGCAGCACGAAAGTAATCACTGCTCTCAGCAGATCAGTTGCTTTCTTTTTTCAGAAGCTGGCCAGCTCGTACACCTTACCTTTGATCCTGCTGTTTTAAGTGAATCACGTCTGGCTGAAATCTCTGAGGGTGAAGACGGGTAACACTTTCTTCCCGGCAAAGGGTGTCTCCGCGTCAACAGTGAGAAACACTTCTTTGTTTCATATTCAGTCTTCGATAAGACTGAGGTGAACTCGGATTAAGTCTGCCTTTAGAGATGTCTGTCAAAGAGTGAAATGCGAAATGCAAAAAAGTTCTATTCAGATTAGGCCATGGTCCCTAACTGGTGGGGGCAAGCATAAGCTACATCAATTACACAAGTAAATATGATTTAATAGAACATCGAGTTGTATCAGAGAGTGAGCTTCGCAATCAAATAGCCGGCATTTCCTGATGGTTTTCTTAAACCTTAGTACAGCGCGCCGTGATAGTCTAGTTGTTAGGACCTCGCGTTGTGGCCGCGATAACCGAGGTTCGAATCCTGGTCACGGCATGTTTTTTGTTTGTTTGTTTGTTGTTTTGTGTGTGTGTGTGTGTGTGTGTGTGTTTGTTTAGTTTTTTTGTTTTTATTTTGTTTGTTTTTTTGTTGTTTTTTTGTTTTTTGTTTTTCTTTCTTCATTATTCATCAAACTTCCTTTTCACTCAGAGTGCAGATGAAGGGAGTGGGTGATAAAAGACAGCCTGGGTGGAAATACTAGTATTCAATTCAATAGTCACGACATTTTTTTTTTTTTTTTTTTTTCGGAGGAAGTTAACAGAATGGTTAAGACGCTCTCGCCCTTTCTCCCAAGTTTGCTGGAAAATCGAACTGAGCGTTTAGCGCGGCACTCGGATGAGATGACTGAGTTTCAGTTTCAGTAGCTCAAGGAGGCGTCACTGCGTTCGGAAAAATCTATATACGCTACACCACATCTCCCAAGCAGATGCCTGACCAGCAGCGTAACCCAACGTGCTTAGTCAGGCCTTGAGAAATAAAAAATAAAAAAATAAAAAATACAACAATGATGATAAATAAGCAAATAAATGTAAAACATGCAGACTGGCACACATTCACACACATATGCATAACAGATATGCACCAAACATGCAGTTTCACAGATATGAAAGCACAGTCAAATACACATAAACGTACATGAGCCCCAACACACACACACACATTACCCTGCACCCTCTCTACCCCCCTCCTCCACACACTCATTTCTAGGCTACGTATCGCAGCTTCCACGGCACACACACACACACACACACACACAGAGGCACACTTACTTGTACAAGCACATACACACACGCCCACATCTCCCACACCCATCGCCACACACATATATACAAAAATATATATATGCGCACCCACACGTTCCAATATTCCGTTGCTCCCACAGTGTAGGCATGTCCCGGGCAGTATGACCATGTAAGTTTTTTAATCTGAAGAGGTGGCATTGTTCAATACCTTTGGTTGCCATTGCTTTTGAGACTGAAAGGCCCTTTTTGCATTTGAGAACAGTATTTTCCTTATGTTTTCTGAAGGTCAGCATCCTGTCGAACTGTATTCCTAGGTTGCGTAGGCATTCGGTTTTCTCGATCAGAATCCCGTCGAATGACACTGATGGTGGTGATTTACTCGCGGCCGGTTCTGTTGTTGAGGGTGGACAGCAACGTTTGGGCTTTCGCTGGATTGATGGAAGATCCTGTGTCTTTGCACCATTGAGCAATATTGTTTAGTTGTTTCTGGACGGCTTTAGTTCTTTCCTGAGGATCTTTCGAAGTTTTGAAGACAAGGCCATCATCCGCAAGAGTAAGCGCCCGAGCTATTCCATTGTTGTTTAAGTATGCAAGGCCCTTCGTGTAGACGTTGTAGAGGACAGGAGAGAGCGGAGACCTTTGTGGCAGTCCCATGGATAGTTTAGAAGGTGCAGCTATCCAATCTCCGAGGCGTAGGACGACGGTTCTTTCCTGAAGCGCTGCTGCTATCCATCTTGTCAGCGTCAAACTTACTCCATACCTTAGTAGCAGCTCCACGAGGTGCGCAAACTGGACTTTATTGTAGACATCTTCAAGGTCGATTGCTACTGCTAGTGTTTCTTCTTTTCTTTGAAATCCTTCATACACCTCATATGCAAAAGCAGCTGCATTTTCCCATGTGGACTTGCCTGTTCTGTAACCACCTTGATTTGAAGGGAGAATGTGCCTGTGTTCAAGATCCCTTGCAAGTTTCCTGGCTATCATGCGTTCCATGAGCTTTCCAGCAATGTTTTGCATGGCTAGGATTCGGTAGCCGCTTACCTGACGATGGTCCTTTCCTGGTTTTGGTATGGGTTTTAAGAAGCTGTGTGTCCAGTCCTCCGGCACATGTCCACTGTGGAAAATGTTTTGATACAGATTGAAAAGTTTGCTTCTGTTTTCTTCGGATAGCTCCTTGATATCCGAGTAGCAAACTTTGGGCCAGGAGCTGATTCTTTCTTGCATTTAGCTACTGCTTTGTATAGATCATCTATTGTCAAGTCATCATCAGGTCCAGTCTGCATAAGGGTTTGGTTTAACTCCTCAACATATTTCGGTTTTTTTTTCATCTAAGTTTCTTTGATAGCTCTGTTGTATGAAACGACTGAGATGACTGAACAAACAGAAGTCCCGAAAAGGACTCGGAACCTATGGCAACGATCGAGAGTGTTCAGTGTCCTCTGGCAAAATTATGTAGTGACGTATATGGATTTGTCCGAGTGCAGTGACGCCTCCTTGACTGAGAAACTGAAACCCTCTAGCTCTACGGCAATCATTGACTAGGAGATTAAGATCTCCACCTGCTCTTCCAAATTTGCTGTCAGTCTTACGCTTTACTTGGGGTCCTTAATTGGGTTTCCTTATGCGCCCTTCCTTGAGGATAGTAGTAATAACTAGGCCCTTGACGATTCCTGGGATGGTCTTAGAAATGAGTCTCTCAGTATTTATTTTGATCTAGAACAGCACCTTCTGTTACTGAAAAGTCCAGTTAAGGCAGTCTCTGGCACTGTGGGTCACGGTTAAGTATGCAGTTAAACAGTGATTTATATCAAGCTCTGGGCATTACTTTTTGGGCAGTTAATACTAACAGATTAAAAATGTTCATTGTCATTGTCCATTTGTGCTCATTGTAGCACCGTGTGTGCGTGCAAGTGTGCATGCGTGTGTGGGTGCCTGTAGACAAATGGTTGTCTATGCCTGTGTGTATATGCACACTTATAACTTTATTTATACACATGTGCATGCATATATGTGTATCTTTACTTACAAGTTACATACGTACACACACAAATATTTTAGTTCTAGCAACACAGCAGACAGCGTTAAGTGTTTTTGAGAAATTTCAGAAAAAAAACCCCAAAAAAACAAACAAACCCAAATACACACACACACAAAAACATATAAAAAAAACAATAGGACCTATGCACCATTTATTTGACAGAAAAACAGTAAAATGTCCATTCAACAACAATACACATTGTCACTCAGCCAACACATCATGTGGAAATTGTCTGTTTTCTGCTACTGGGAAGCCTGCACACACAAACGAAAAAAAAAAATCATTTATGCATATTAAGTTGATATGACAATGCCAGAAAACACAGCATCCAAATATGTTTAATCATTATTCAAAACAAAAAGGAAAAAAAAAAAAGAAAAAAAGGTACTGATACTTATATAGTGCCTATCTTTTGTCAGAGACCAAACTATGTGCTTTACAAACATGGAGTCATTTCCACAACAGGCTGTCTACCTTGAAAGAGTCAAATCGTCAGGCTTCTGTCATGCACACACATGCATACTTCATAGATTATCTGCATATGGATCACTTTTTATAATGACGGCCTGTCAAAACGGTGCTGGGACATGTTTCATTTCCAGTAACTTAAACTGCATTTATCTCTACAGATCCCACATTATAATGAAAACTACTCCTGAACTCTGTATCTTGCTAATAAACAAACTTCCTGGAGCTGCCTAAATGACATGTCAATGTCTATTAGGTTCTTCAAGCAGCACTATGTAATGTGTTTCAGAATTATTAAACATGTTAAAAAAAACAACAAAAAAACAACAACTGCTAACAACAGAAACAAATTAAACTCTATGTTGAAGGAAACAAACAAACAAACAAAAAATAACCAATCATCTTCCTACTCGAGAAAAAATTGTAAGCTGGAGGGAAAAACTTAGTTCCCAATGCCATCAGTAATGGGGAGGGTTGCACAATCAATCTTAGGAAGCACTCGGTGTGTTTAGCGATAAGAATTTTCCTTAGTTTTCGGAATTTTTTAAAAACGGGATGGTCAGTAAGTTCATCTACTGACCCATTTCGCTAAGATTGCTTGTGCAGCCTGCTTCTGGTTCTTAAAAAAAAAAGTAAATGACCAGTATTGACTTGCTTCAAGAAACAAAGGTAAAATAATAAATGGTAAATTTCTTTTTCTTTTTAATTAATACACAAGGTGCCAGTACAAACCTGAGATTCCAGCTTCTGTTGCGCCTTTTCCTTCTCACTTCTTTTCTGGGCTGCTATTTCTTTTGCCTACAAAGAAAGTCATACAGTGTGAACAATACCATTTCTTTCTGCCACTGAAGCATCATCCATATTTATGATACTGTATGCATGTGTGTGTGTGCACATACGTGCAAATATGTGAGCATGCATGTGCATTACTATACATTCGTGTGTATATGCACACATGAGGTACACATGCTTGTGTCATGTACGCACAGGAGTATGCATGTAAGTTTGTGTATATGTTTGAGCCTTGGACCAGTGAGTATTTGTGGGAACACATACATGCACATGCATGTGTATATGAGCGTGTGTATTCACGTTCATGTATGCCGTCTGAAAGAGTGTGCATTATGAAGCATGCCCTTCTGCTTTAGGTCATACATTGCATACATATTGCTGGCTATAATTTGTATTCCATCTCATGAACTGAATATATATATATATATATATATATATATATATATATATATATATATATATATATATATATATATATATATATACACACACACATATACATATATATAAATACGTAAGTAGAATTCTAAACAACTCTACATCTGAAACATGTTCAACTAAAAACTTTATTTCTGATAAAATAAGTAAATTCATTTCTGCATGGGAAAACATGCAGGTGACAATTACAAATGAATTGACTTTGAAAACACGCACTCAAGAATTAGTAAAAGATATAACGCATAAACACACACAAGCACAAACACAACCATAAACAAATGCACCCACAAACATGTACTTGAGCACACACACATATATAATTTATACAACACACATAAGCATTCAGTTATCAAGGACACACACTCACCTTTTCTATCAAAGGCAGGAGTTTCTTCTCTGTTGCAAGGATCTTCAACAGCTCCATTATAAATGGAAGATAATTGTGCCTGCGTCGAATATTTTCAACCTGAAAACAGTCAAAACATGTTAAAAAATATTTAGACTAAACATTGATCAAGGCAAAGTAACCATCCATAATGTTACTAATGATTAAATATACTTTTTTTGATAATCCATGCAAGGAGCAAATTCTTCCAATGGAAGATAATGAAACCTCAAGTCTTGAGTCCTATACGAGCAAAATCTGTGTAGAAAAAAGTATCAGAAGATCTTTTTTTCTTTTTTTTTAATCATTCACACCATAATAACAAGACACTAAACTGAATTTTGGAGAAAAAAAACAACAACAAAAACAAACACACACACACACACACACACGGAGGAAATGACAGGAAAAGAAAAAGACAACCAAGCCAGACACAGGAAAACTTGAGCCCCTATCAAGGCTCCATGTCACACTGAAGAGTATAAACAAAGGAATGGCTGCTTGCCTTGTACTGCTTTCTTTTCCTCTCCTCTTCCTGCAGCAGAAGGTTCAGCCGGTTAATCTCTCCCTCAACGTTGTTGGTCTCCATACCCCCTTGCTGAAACCGCCATTTCGCACAATCATCACACATGCTGAATCAACCCTACACACTCACAGGGGAAGTGTGGGGAGACAGGGAGACAGAGAGCTAGTGGTGGGTGTGGTGGAGGGTGAAGGGGAGACAAATATTCACATTGATCAAGCTGACTTTAGGTATTATATACTCAGCAGATTTTGGGTATTTTCAATGACACAGCTGACATGTCTCAACCTGACCTGATCTCCCTGACCTGACCTCCAATATGAAATCAGAAGTGCTTCCCCTCTAAAGGAGCAAGATTTCTATGCCTCTGCCTGGTTTATACATTCCTCTGATAGCAGCAGTTAGGCATTGGTGGTATCTTACAATTCCACTAGCCACATAATTTGGCCAAAAGAGCAAACCTGCTGGTTATGGTTTGCACCACTTAGATATGGTCAGTAAATGATAATAACAATAATATTAACCATTATATAAGGCTGAAACAGCTGTTGTTAAGATGAAAATCACATGCTAAAATCCGATGAATTTTTATAGATTGTTTTCTTGCAATGGAAAATGATGACATAAAGAAATATCATGTGAAAAGTCACCTGACACACACACCAGCACTTTCTTTCTCTCCCTTCTCACTAACATCAAGACATCAAGGTGTATGACTCACATCTAGCTGTGACTGAAGATCTGCTAGTTTCTTTTCAAATGACACCTTTCTGTCTGACACCACTGCCATCAGGTTGAAGTGGATCTCATCTGCACTGTACCTGCAAACAATTCCAATTCTTTTCCTGCATCTGGTTTCAAAAACAAACGTTACCTAGTGTCTGCAATCAATGTAAATGAAAGAAAATTATTTCAAAATGACACATGGCTATAGGAAAATAAATGAAAAGCACAATACGCAAGCCAACCCTGGGTTGCAAATAGACACAAACAAAACAAAACAACAAAAAACCAACCCCAAACAAAATACAAGAACACAATAATGATCCCATAATTTTGTATAAAATATATATGAAAGGAAGCAAAGAGTACAGTCTTGTTAAAAGTCCCAAACCTGAAAAGACCTACATAGCATCTTAGTCATCAGCCTCATCCTCATTGACTATCAAATGTTTATCAATATGAGGTGTGTTCAAAAAGTATCCAACCTTTGTTCATAAAAACTACTCGTATCCAGATACAACAAACCTACACTAATCTCCTTCAAAGTAGTCCCCTTGGGCTGCCACACACTTCTCCCAACAGTTCTGCCACTGTTGGAAGCAGCGCTGGAACGCCTCTTTTGGGATGGTGTGCAGCTGGTCCGTCGCCTTCTGGATGATGTCTTCTCTGGACTGAAATCTAGTCCCTTTCAGGAGCATTTTCAGCAGTGGGAACAGCCAGAAGTCACACAGAGCCATGTCAGGAGAGTAGGGAGTCTGAAAAAGCACAGGTGCGCATCACCAGGGTCCTCAATTGGTCAATGACAATCTCATTTCAGGATGTTGCGGGCCAACCAGAACATGCTTCACCCTCCACTGATGTGCGGCCATCTTTGAAGCAGTTGTCCCACTCCTTTATCTGTGTGGTGCCCATGGCTTCATCCCTGAAGGCCTGTTGAATCTTGCAAATCGTTTCTACTTGGGAATCGCCAAGCTTGACACAAAATTTGATGCAGTAGCGTTGTTCATGTTTTTCAGTCATTTTGTCAAAAACGAAAATCCAACGGCGCTCACTTACACTTCCTCACTCATCAGCGGTCTGCTGTTGACTGACAGCTTCTGCAGGCAGGAAAAAATTCACGCATGCACATTAGGGTCGCCTAAATACGTGCACCAAACCACGCCTCCCTAGCTTCATTTGTTAAGGTCAGATACTTTTTGAACACACCTGGTATAACTGTTCCTAGTTCTGTGGCCTTCCATGCTCAGTGAGTCAGTCTCTTCTCACAGTGCAGAAAGCCAACAATACATCAGAACACTGGCACAGGAAAAGAGCCCTCTGAAGAAAACTACAATTTATACCAGCACCTCAAAGCTTATGAAACAAAAAAGGGAAATTAAAAAAAAAAAAAAAAATTACATAACAATATCACAAACGCCTCAAACATACACATAACAAATCCACTGCGGGTTATTTGACTTTAAAAGAATAAGCCATTTCTGTTACACTTGTCAATGTACAACAATATCACTATCAACAAAAAGAGGTGAGCTGTGGAATGACTGACCACAGGCATTTTCAAACAACATGTATTCAGACCGTAATCCTGGTGTGGAAACCTCTCAGAGAGTTGTGTCAACCTGTTCATACGAATAAACACTTGCAACAGCATTGTTACATACACATACATTTTAAACTCAAGTGAGCTCTCAACTTACTTAAAGTGAGGTCTCATCACAAATATTACAGAAAAACAATCTCACTTCAAGTAAGCTCCCGATTTCACAAAAATTAACTACAGAAAAAAACAACAAAAAACCTTGCCTCAAGTGAGCTCTCAACCTCACAAACAACAAACTGCAGAAAAAACTACAACAACAAAAACTTACTTCTGCATGCGCTTCTCTATGACTGGCCTAGCCACATCTGTCCACTCTGTATCTGCTGGTATGGCACCTGGAAAATATATGCGCCTCATTTTGAACATTCATGCGGGAATACAGCCCTTTCACATTGTGGTGAAGGAAATAAAACCGGCTCATAATTATAATCTGGTCTAGAAGTGAACACTTTTTTTTTGGACATGAAGTCCACTGTTTTCTACCACGCTGAGCTGATCTGAGCTAGTATTAGCTAGCTGTCAAAATACCAACATAAACCAGATACTATTGTCTTTTTTATTCTCTCAAGCAGCCATTCACAATTAGGCAAGCGATAAAACTTCACAGATCTTGTCTTTTTTATTCTCTCAAGCTCTCAAGCAGCCATTCACAATTAGGCAAGCGATAAAACTTCACAGATCTCACTAAGACAACAGTTTATTCATGGTTCAATTACTTTTTATTCTATTAATTAACTACATATTTTTTGTGTTTTATTCTTTTGATATTCATTTATATTTTTCATAATCATAGACAAATCGTTTTCAATGCTCATCAAGTATAAAATAAAATATTCCATTGATAGTGATTATAATCATGAAAAAGGCAATATTTGTTCTTTTATTTCATAATTGTATCTGTTTCCTTTCACATATCACTCATACACTCCAAGTCCAACACCTCAGTAGTGATAAATAACATTACATGTTCAGTGTTCTGCTGCCTTTAACACAGATTTACATCAGTTATTTAATCTATATGCTACAAAGTTCAATCCAGTGTTGGGAATATAACAGACAATTTGATACATTTTTTTGTCCGTTTGACAAAACACAAATCAGCAGATATCATATACACAACATTGCTACATGTAGGCAATCATTGATTTACCATCCTCTGAAAAGCCAAATAAATATGGAAAGAAAGTACCGTAAAGTTCGGTCTATCAGCCGCAACTTTTTCTCCCAGCTTCAACCTCTGCGGCTTATTTGCGGATTTTCCCAATTCCGGGAGTGTCACGTTCTCGTCTATTCTTAGCTGCCCTTCAACTCACCAAAATCATGATTTCTATTCATTAATTTCTGGATGAGCTTCAGATTTGTGTGCTAACTGTTCACGTTTTAAAAATCAGATCCGCACACATTAAAGCCTTCAGTTGAGCATTCAGTTCTACTCTGCTCAAGCACACACCCTCATCATGCCGAAAACGCGACATAATGCCTACGATGCAGCCTTCAAATTGAAGGTGATCGACCTAGCTGTTGAAAAAGGCAATAGAGCCACTGCACATGAGCTTGGAGTGAATGAATCGATGATACAACGTTGGAGGAAGCAGCGTGAACTTTGTGTTGTAAGAAAATGATAAAGGCCTTTAGACGCAAGAAGTGCAGATGGCCTGAATTAGAAAACCACCTCGAAGACTGGATCAACACACAGAGAGTGAATGGCCAAGGCGTTTCCACAGTTCAGATCTGACTGAAGGCAAGAACAATCGCTGCAGAAAAGAACATTGAGGGTTTCCAAGGTGGGCCATCATGGTGCCTCAGATTCTTAAAGCGAAGAGGTCTTTCAGTCAGGACAAGAACAACTCTCTGTCAACAGCTTCCTCCTGACTTTGAAGAAAAACTAACAAACTTCTGTTATCTCACACAGGAGAAAATAGGCGAGAAATTCATTGGTCCGCAAGACATCATTAATATGGACGAAGTACCTTTGACCGTCCTCTCGACAGAACTGTAAATAAAAAAAAAGTGAATCATCCATCACACTGAAAACAACTGGTCATGAAAAACACACTTTACTTGTGTTCTGAGCTGCATGGCATCAGGAGAAAAGCTACCACCAACGGTCATTTTTAAACGCATCACGATGCCAATGGAAAAAATTCCCAAAAGGAATCGTCGTAAAAGTCAACAAGAAAGGGTGGATGGATGAAACCTTAATGAAGGCGTGGCTGGTAGAGTGCTGTGGCAAGCGACCAGGGGGTTTCTTTCACCGGAATAGCATGGGAGCCCACATTACTGACTCTGTGAAAGAAGCTGTCAGAACAACCAACTCAATTCCAGCAATGATCCCAGGAGGCACAACCACGTATTTGCAACCACTCAACATCAGTATCAACTGTCCTTCCAAAGTGGCACTGCGTGTCGAGTGGGAAAACTGGATGACAAGTGGTGAAAAGTCATTCACCAAAACTGGCCATTTACAACGAGCTAGCTTTGCTGAAGTCTGTCACTGGATCCTGACAGCATGGGGAAAAATTAAGCAGTCCACCATTATCAATGGTTTTCGTACGGCTGGACTGTGTGCTGCAGCAGACGACAGTGCAAGCGACGAACAAGCAGCGATCTCCACCTTGCGTTCGGGTTCATCAAGTGAAAGCGAGGCTGAGGTCAGTGACAAGATGGTGGAGGAAGCAGTGCTGATCCTCTTTAACTCAGACTCTGAAGACGGAGATTTCAGTGGATTCAGTGAGCAGGACGATGTGGAATAAAAGTGACTATCCTTAAATTATGGATCTTATTTTCGTTGTGTTTTTTTTTTTTTTTTTTTTGGTGGCACTAGCAGTATTTTCACTTGCTTTTCTTTGTGTTGTTTCTGCTTGTGTTTATTTATTCATAACCTACAGTATTGATAGCTTTTCTGTAGTATCGGTATGTGTATGAAGTTCAAATTAAAAAAAAAAGAAAAAAAGGGTTTATTTTTTTGTGGCACTAGCAGTATTTTCGCATGGTATGTGTTCTGGTACCAGTAATAGGTGCAGCTTATAAGCCAGTGCGGCTTATGTGTGTATAAAGTTCAATTTTTTTTTTTTTTTAATTTAGTGGGTGCAGCTTATATACCAGTGCGCTCAATAGACCGAACTTTACGGTAAAAAGACACACACACTCAACAGTGGCACATCAAAAGTCTTCACAGCAACACTAGTTTCAGTTCAAAACAAAGTAAATAGTTAAGAAACATTTTCACTGAAACATGAAGCAGCAACAATTAAGATAAATGGCAGAGAACAGAATCAGCCTCATGAAATGTAACTGATCAAAGCGGCAACAATTAAGACAAACGGCAGAGAACAGACTGAGCCTCAAGAAATGTAACTGATCCAAGTGGCAACAATTAAGACAAACGGCAGAGAACAGATCTAGCCTCAAGAAATGCAACTGTTCCAAATGCTCACCCAGATCTACAGGCCCATCCTTCAGTCCATCCAGCTCGTACAGACGACCCTCAAATGGAATGTAGCCCACAAAATGATACACATCGTCATCTTTCTTTGCCATCTTCTCATCAAATTCGAACATCTGTTGTCTGAAATGAAAAACATCCCTTCACATCAAATGCTGTGGCATAATATCTGAACTCAGGTTTAAACATATTCAATATCTGATCTATTTGTATATATATATTTTCACAAGATATATGAAGAACATGGGAAAAGAAAATTCAATATGCACACATATATTCAATACAGTCACTGACTTTTTAGTTTCAGTATTTCTACTATTTCAGAAATCTTCAATCACTAAGTCACAGTGACAAGAATTTCTGAACATTTCTGATCAGTTATCATCATGAATTAAATCAAAACATGAGATCAATTTCATTTAAGTAATACTGTTTTAATCATTTATCTATCCTATACTGAAAGTGAAAAGCAGTTGTTCATTTCCTGATGGGAATCAAAATTTGATGATGCTTGATACTAACATAAGGCATCTGAATAATCCATTGAGAAATGCTGTGACACTATCCTTTCTGTGCACATTTCAGAACACTCAATATATTCAGTGTCTGAGAATCAACATGCAAAAAACAACAACAACAACAACAAAAAACAACTACAAGGACATAAAGACTAACAGCCATTTACAATGATAACCCTGACATCAACGGATAAAGAACTGAGAAGTGAGCATGGTAACCAACAAAAGATGCTGTGATGTATTTCTCTTAGAGATTTACTGACGGTCTAATCACACAGGCTGGTGATTTGCTTTTTTCCTCCGGAGACAGAAACCTGACCTTCATGCTGGGAAATCTATCACACTGCAATTATGGCAAGAAATGACAGTGCAAACTTAATATACTGTAGTTTTCGGCCTACATTTAAAAAAAACAAAAACAACTCAAATCTGACCCCTGCATCTTGTCAGCTCAATGCACTCTGTCTGTGTCTGAAAACTATATTTCGACCACCACATGGTGGCACCCATCACAACAAACTCAATATATGACAACATCATTGATCACAATAAATGGAAACAATCACACTTAATAGCAACACTTCTGTCTTAAAACTCCTGTTTGATTTAACATGGTTCATGTTCACTATCATATCAAATTGAAACCAATTTGCATATGTTTTTTTTATAACACCTAAGTGAATGTGACTGTAATTCGACTAAGGCCATGAAAAAAAGAGCAGTATCTGATTTGGAGATAGACTGAGCAGTATCTGATTTGGTGATAGATTTATAGTTCAAAAGCAGAGAATCAGAAATGTGAACTGATCACTTTTCAAAAGCAAAATGTGAAACAAAATGGAGATCAGGACTGAAAGCAGGGCTAGCAGATGGGATTCTGATTGAACAAATTCATGAACTGGGGCATTAGTATGCATTTGCATTCAACTGAAAGCTTCAGAACTGTAAAAATTCAGAAAACACAAAAGCAAAAACAAAAAATCTGAAACAGAGCACACAGCTGACAGGGCAACAGAGCCAAGTCAACAAGCAGACAAAAACAAGTCTGAATACAATTAAGTTTTCCTGAGACAATGTCTACTCAAAAAACATGTGGTGTCAGTACAGCCTTACAGATAACTTTCACTTGAAGACAGATGCGCTCTATGCACTATATCATTGTATATGCACCTTATCTGCACCTGAATTGGGATTTCTACAAGGTGGTGCGCCTTGTGCGCTGCAGCGCCTTGTAAACCAAAACGTATGATGTACAATGATTTGTCTTCTTACCTTGAGAAGCTGTTGTGCACTTCTCTGATCAGATCTGAATTGCTGAGACTCAACCCTCGTAACTGCACACAAACAACCCTTTGATCAACAGTATTAGCAGTGAGCATAAATATGACTGTCTCCATTTTCAATTGCTTTCTTTCCCTTTCCAATCACCAAACTCTCTTCTTTCTCATTTTCTTTCTTAATTTTTTTTGTTTGTGTTTGTATCATGCGCTATACAAATGCACATTAACATCATTAGTGTTACTGTTAGTATTATCCTTCTTCTGTGTAAACAAAATATCGCCAGGGTTATGCAGCAGATCTATACAACTGTCAGCTTGAATCATTCTAAAGAAGAGTTCCAACAACTTACAGAGGGGTCAAAGTTCTGGGCGAAGTCCTTGAAGCTGGAAAGGGTGTCCCCAAGGGACATGTCAGGGTGGGAGCAGTTCAGCAAAATGCTCAGAATGGCCTGGGTGGCACATGCGTTGTTAATCACCTGCACACACAGGTACACAGATATAAAACTCAAATGACACTGGCAAGGGGAGTGTTGTTGAAGCACACATTTCCAGTTTTCAGCACTACTTCATTCCAAAAACTTTAAAAACACTGTTAGCACAGATGACCAAAAGCATGACTAAGTAAAGGGAACATGTAGGGGTTTTCAGTACTGCTTTATTCCCAACACTCTAACACATTTCATAAGAGAGACAAACAAACACATAATATATATCTGATATAAAAGGGAACTTTAGTTTTCTATTCTAAGTTAAACCCAGGAATAAATTTCCTCAATTAAAGATCCCCACCCCCTTCCACAAAAAAACAACAACAACAACAACAAAAAACAGTAAAAGGAAAAAAAGAAGAAGAAATAATCAAACCACAAATAACAACGGCAACAAAACAATTCAGATCGTAGCAGCAAAATACATGTACATCAATGCCAATGCAGAGCTTGCTTTTCAATTAAAAAACAAAAACAAAAACCAACTCTGAAGAAAACATCTATGAACTGTTTGCTGAAAAGAATAATCCCTCCAAACATTTTTCAATTAAATTTAGCATTACTTTCTCCTGAACCGTCCTTAACTAAGAATACAAATACTTTCATCCAACTATACTAACAGATACTTTGTACTAAACTAACAGGTGCTGTGTTGATTTTTTTTTTCTGATCTTAGAAACAATCTACATTTCAGTTAAGTCTACAATTAGTACAAGGCAAAGGCATTATTGTTGAGTGTTACCTGCTTGGCAAAGAAAATTTTCTCCAGGCGACTGTCCTGAACCACAGAGCCATCAGGTTCTTTGTCTGGCACCCACTTGAACAGGAAGATCAGTCCGTGCACTGGTCTGTTTGAAATCAACAGAAACATGTTCAGAACAGAATACCTCAGTCATACATTGTAATGGGAATATTTCATGATTCATGGGTCCAGTAAACTGTGATAAAATCACTTAATCAGTGTTAACTCTCAAAATGTTAATGATGGTCTTACAATTTTATTTGTTACATGCTCTGCATAACTAGTACGCTTCTAATCAAACGTTTTGCAAATGCTGTTTAAATGTGGATTATAACAAGTTTAAATACCTGAGTATGTTTTATTCTCATCTGATTTAAGTGATTAGTAACAAATAGTAACATATTTCTTTTCATGATTTAGATTACTAATCCTTAAACTGGTTAAAACAATATTCTATTTCCAGTTCAAGTAAATTTTGAAATAAAAATCAAAGATACTGCAAAAGTCATCTATACTCTCACACAGACAATGAGACATCCTACTTAGATGAAATGATTTGCTGAGTGAAACACTGCAGCAAACACACACACACACATACACACACACACACACAATATGTATACACTTTCAGCTTTCAAGTATCATTATTACCATCTAATGATCTATATAAAATACAAGCTGCATCATTGCAAATAGACCGCTGTAGAGTTCCCTGCTTATTTGACAAGTACTGAAGTAGTTTAAAAACTGAGGCATGTCACATGATTTGTGCTCTCGAAGTTGATTAGCTCTACGTAAATTGTGCCAGCAACACTGGTGATCAAGAGAGACAGAACATGCATAAGAGCTGGCTTCTTTTTGCACCTTTTTGCCTCATTTAACAATTTGAAACAAAAAAAGAAAAAAAAAGTGCAAACGATGACACTTCATTCTGCATAGTTTGGTTGTAAAATTGGAAGCTATTAAATGAAGAAATGCAAGACAGCACGTTTCTGCTTTTGCCTATGTTAACTGCCTTTAGCAATACTCGCAATTTTGAGTGAATGTTTGATGCACAAGATCCAAGATGGCCACGGAACTCTCCAGTGGTCTATTCAAAAGCTGCATGATATACACACCAATATACTACATTATAAGATCACTTACTTCAGCTGTTCAAAAATGTCTTTGTCCAAGCACCATATTTCTTCTACTTGAACACCTGTGCAACCTAATGACACACACACACACACAAACATAATATCAATGATAAGTCTAGTAACAATACCACTGCAGTATAAAAAACAGAACAGTAGAACTTAGAAGTGCACATCAAAATTAATGTGGTCAAACGCCCTTTGTCACCCAAATATATAGATCACACGTGAGCTCACCACGCCATTTCAAATCTGGAATGGGGTAAGCGAGACAAGTGAGTGAAATGTGAGAAGCATGGTCTGATGTGCATTGCAGTATTTTGCCCAACATGCTTATAATGCGAGTACAGTAAGAAATCAGTGATAATACTTTTACATAAATAACAATCGAAAATGACAACAGAGATAACAACAAGGTTTTAAAGGTAAATCCAACATGTAAGCAAAACATACCAAAGCCCTTGATCAGTTCGGTAAAGACGCCTGGATCACTTTCAATCAAACACCAGTCCCCGGCAGCTGCCATGTTTGCTGGATTTGTATGAATGACCGAGCAAATTTTGGCTCCCCACAATTACAGAAAAATATTTTTCATTCAATGTTTTGTTTGTTACTTTTTGCTTCCCTCTTTTCAAATCTGAAAACAGGTTTGTTTATCTGTTTTGAATTTATCTAAAATATATCATGTTAGTCAAAATACAATTTACACCTTCGAAATTCTACAGTCATTTTCGAAGGGGCTCAAGAAAGTAGAATCACCGATATTGAGAGTAACTTCCCTTGTGTAATGTAATGACGTCACACATAGGCACCTCACAGGTGTGACTTGCTCTTTGGAATCGCACATTGTGCCTACCATTGTCACAGCAGAATAAATTTCAGTAACATTTTGAACTGTCTGATTTAAATTTACCTTAGCCACGAAAACGTTCGAATGAATGGATTATAACATCATGCCTTTATTTTCATTAAAAAACAACAACAAACAACAACAACAACAACAATCAAGAACAGTAAACCCGAACAAAAACACACGTACAAAATGTGTACACGTTCGGACAACATAAAGGCTGGCACTTGTCCCAGCCAGCGAGGACGACAGGCAACCGTTGGTAATTTGCTTGCAGCCCTGTATGCAGCTACCCCCATAACAGCTTAGGGGGAAATGAATCAGTGGGTTAGGTGAGCTTTTTTTTTTCACCACAAACGTACGTGGCAGTGGAAAAATTAACATCCCCCCCCCGCCCCCCACAAAAAAAAACAACCAAAACAAAAAACAACCCCCCCCCAAACACAACAAACAAAAAAACAAACACAGCACACACACACACACACACACACACACACACACATGTATATATATATATATATATATATATATATATATATATATATATAATTATGTATACATATATATACACAACGAAAAAAATTATGCTACAGCATATATGTTTCAGTTTCAGTTCCAAGATACTAGATATCAACGTGTAGGGACTGTTGTGCGCAACAGTATACCCGCTTAAAAAAAACATGGAGCATAATCCTGACCTGCACATCACACGCGAAGGACTGACAGGTCTTGATTCTGAGCCGACCGTATAGGTTTGTACAAAACATTGACATAACTTGAAATGACATACAATAATTAAACAAGATAAACCATTATAACTACATTAAAATATTGATAAAATGAAAGACACGTAGAAGACAAATGATTGAAATCAATGAAATAAGAATAAAAATGGTGATATGAGACTAACTGCATGTGACATACCGACGGAGCAGATCTCTTCAACTGCAACGGTGTGCTCTGCGGTTCTGTTCGTAATACAAGATAAACAAGCGTTTTCCATGCAGTCTCGAGAGAGAAGAAACTTTTTCACAACAAGTGATGCACGGGTGCGCAGTATTAGTGAGAAAGCTAATGGAGGGGGTGACTGAAATCCAGTGCATGTCAGTAATTCCATCTTCTGTCCATCATCTATCAAATTCCATGCAAGCACACAGCACGTAGGTATACACTTGGATGAGGATCGAGCATTCTTTTTTTTTTTTTTTTAAATTAAAAAATCATGTTTTTCCGGTTTAATTGATCGCACTTGTTCGTTTGGTTGACTGCCTGATCGTTCATTCAGTTGTTTCTCTGTTTGTTTGCTCATTCGGTAGCCTAGCTACTGAATATAATGTACTTCCTCGATCTTCACCTTTTGTTTGTTTGTCACTCTGTTTCTTGTTGTTTTCTGAGTTTTCTTTGGTACTTTTTGATTGCTTTTAAAATAATTTTACATACGTTTGTGTTTGCTTGTTTTGCAGTCCCATCTTCCGCACCGTGTCAGTGGCATAACCACCATATCCTCATCCCTCAACCTCATACATACCCATACACAGGCTCGTTATTTGTGTCATTGAGCAGTCCACAGGGACCAATGCTAGGTCGCTATGACGACACCCTCCAAAGGAGACCCAGCACTCTTGCTGGATATGATAGCTTCAGTGATCAGTAATACCTGTTCCGATTCAGCATGCTCACGATATGCTGTTCCTGAAATTGTTCAATCGTTTGTTCAATTTTTGTGCTTGTTCGTCAGTAAATTGCTTCAGTGTATGACTTGTGCGACGTTTGAGGCTCCCTTCCAAGGCGTCTGTTCGTCGTTCTATGAATGTTTCTTTGCTCGCTTGCTTTATTATGTTATTGTTTTGTTGGTCTCTCTTTCGATTGTCCGTTTATTGTTCGTGAGGAAGAAATGTGAAGTTTTAAAGACAAATTAAATCATTTTCGTTGAAAGGAAACAAGAGAGAGCTGCTTGTATATGAAACGATTACCAATTGATATAGTTACTAGTATGTTTTATGTAAATTGTGCACGATTGATAACTGGTAGAAGACATTACTTGTACCCCGCGGATCTGTTTGTTTATTGGTTCGTTCCTCTTAGGAAGGATTTGTGAGCATTAAAACTTCACAACACGACCCTACTGGAAAGGAATAGGTTTGAAATTGGACCTTTCCCAGTGGCTTTTATTTCTTTGTGTTGTAATGAATTTTTACAGGTGTCTCAGTGCATGGATTTCTTATCACGTTGTGCAAACGGTGGAAAACAGACACTTGGCACGGTGTTAACCGCGACATACGTCTGCCTTCAGCACACACGGATAGCAACAAAGATTTGACGAATATTTCCCACTCGGCGGATATTGAAAGAGATCAATAAGGTAGTTCGACGAGCACTTCTGCTGTATTCAATGAGCATTGATCGCGTGCAATAAATTACTACAAGCGATCAAAGGGATTTCTTTGATATTGCTTATTGGAGCAAGGAGGAAGGTGGCAGACTGGTTCGGACGCTTTTCTGCTGATACAGTGTCCGTGAGGGTCTGAGTTCGAATCCCGGTCTCGCCCTTTCTCCCAAGTTTGACATTAAGATTGAATGAAGCATCTAGTCATTATGACGAGACGATAAACCGAAGTCCCGTGTGCATAAATTATTTAGCTTTCTGAAAAAGAATGCATGACAATATGCGTATTGGCCTCTGGCAAAATTCTAAAGATGGAATCCACCCTGATAGGTACACAATTATGAATGCCTGCACTGAAGGCCTGAATTGTGCGTTGGGTTATGCTGCTGGTAATACATCTGCCAAGCAGATTTTAACTCACTCAGTACGGCCAGTCTTCTCTTCTCATCTACACAGACCCCTCGGATGTCCAGTGGGTGTCTCAATGATCCAACCTTTAGCTTCCGTCGTCAGAATTGTGGTATTCTTTGTCAACATTCATCTCTTCAGTATAAGAGCCTTCCGCTTGCAATATTTTGATGGCGGTAATTGGGGTGAAACGCTGTTAACGTCGTCTCTTTCGCCGTTCGTATGGAGAGAGTTAATGATGTAGCGTTTATCGATTTATGCGATGAGCAGTGACTCTTTCATGAGAAACTGAAACTGTCGGAGCATCTGTCTGGTTGCCTTGAACAACAGAACTTAATACAGAGCAGATCAAGACTGAAGAAACGGAGGGATGTCACTGAAAAAAAAAGAAGGAAAAAAAAAAGAAAAAAAAAGAAAGAAAGAATAAAGGAAGAAAGAAAGAATGTCAATATCAAGTG
>NC_134876.1:53689937-53697437 GCF_041734735.1 Babylonia areolata | reverse complement strand
CACAGGTGTTCAAATAATTAGAGCGAGGGGGGGGGGGGAGACAGAAAGAAAAACCAACAATACACATTATCATCAGTTAACATTATCAACTTGTGTGTTTTTGTGCGTGTGTATAAGCACGCAGAAGATCAAATACGCACGTTGAAGATCCTGTAATCCATGTCACCGTTCGGTGGGTTATGGAAACAAGAACATACCAAGCATGCACCCCTCACACCTCCGAAAACGGTGTATGGCTGCCTACATGGCGGGGAAAATAAACGAAAGGGTCATACACGAAAATTGACGACAAATGTTACACGTCTTGAGTGTGTATGCGTACGTGACTTAAACCTGACTGAATGACACAGGAAACGAATGATGAACGCCCAATGGCAGCCGTCAGTCGGCTTTTCCCAGGTGTGCAACCTGTTGTGCAAATGACCCTGTAAGCCCACAATTTCTCGCAATCCCACGATTTCTCGCAACCTGTGTGTGTGTGTGTGTGTGTGTGTGTGTGTGTGTGTGTGTGTGTGTGTGTGTGTGTGTGTGTGTGTGTGTGTGTGTGTGTGTTGGAATAGGATCCTTTTTTTGCAGGTGACGTGTTCTTTGATCTGCATGGGTGTGTGTGTGTGTGTGTGTGTGTGTGTGTGTGTGTGTGTGTGTGTGTGTGTGTGTGTGTGTGTTGGAATAGGATCCTTTTTTGCAGGTGACGTGTTCTTTGATATTCATGTGTGTGTGTGTGTGTGTGTGTGTGTGTGTGTGTGTGTGTGTGTGTGCTCGTGCGTGCGTGCGTGCGTGTGTGTGTTTGTCTGCCTGTATGACACATTAAAAAAAGCACGTGTGTGTGTATGTGTGCGTGCAGTGTGTGTGTGTGTGTGTGTGTGTGTGTGTGCGTGCGCGCGCGCGTGCATGAGTGTATGTGTGTGTGTATCTGTCTGTCACTGTCTCTGTCTGTGTATCTGTCTGTCTGTGTGACGATATACATCGAGCACTTTAGTAACAGTTAAAAAAAAACAAAAAAACATTCTTGCCCTCACTACAACTGAACCCATTACAAAATATTGTCACTAATGGAACCCTGTAAACCCCGCATGGGGGCAATGATAAAAGCAACCCTGTAGCTTTCCTAAGCCTGTCTTTGTACCTCCGGATTACCGCGACCTGATCGATCATGACGTAGGCCCTACGTGTTTCGTGGAGAAGAAAACCAATGGGCCCATTTTAGGCTTGCTTATCTATAGAGGAGGCATGGTGATTAGAAAGCCTTCGGCGGGCCAAGGAAATGGATGTTTGCAGACATGTGTTATATATATATATATATATATATATATATATGTGTGTGTGTGTGTGTGTGTGTGTGTGTGTGTATATAATTTCATTTTACTATATTTCACTTTATCTTATTCTGTTTCATATCTTGTTTAATTTCATTTCTTTTTATTGTGAAGGGAGTAAGTTGAACGGCGAACTAGAAGTGAAACTATGATTATATGATATATATCTTGTCAATGTTAGTAAAATCAAGGTAACGACCACTCTCAGTGCGCAATATTACAAGCACAAATACAGACATGATAATTATGCGCACATGCACGTTCACACACATAAATTATGATTATGTACGCGGTCGCTTGCTTGAAGACTTATACATAGTTATAACAATAAACGAATGTAGTAATACGTGTACGGACACGTCAATAGGTTTACCGCCCCACCCCCTTCTCTCTCTCTCTCTCTGTCTGTCTCTAGATCTCTCTCCGTCTCTCTGCCTTTTCTCTGTCTGTTTGTCTGTCTGTTTTCCTCTCACGTGTATGTAGGTTCACACACCCATCATGTGATAGAGAGAGGGATAGAGACAGACAGGCAAGTAACAGACAGACAGACAGACAGACAGACAGATGAACAGTCAGTGAGAGAGAGAGAGAGAGAGAGAGAGAGAGAGAGAGAGAGAGAACTCAAATAAAATCTTCGTACATACACTTTTCTCACTTATTTCTCTCCAAAAGACACCCACCCCACCCACCCACCCAAGACATTAGAATGGAAAGGTGTGCTTGGAATGAGGGGTGGGGCGAGGGGTAGGAGCGGGGCGGCGGAGGTGGGGGCTGAGGTAAAACTGCTGGAATTCTTAAGCCGCTGTCCTTTCTTTGACTCAAAATAGAATGCTTGGAGCACACCGAATCTTTTAGCCCTGCACACACACACACACACACACACACACACACACACACACACACACACACACACACACACACACACACACACACACACACACACACACACACACACACACACACACACACACACACACACACACACACACACACACACACACAAGTCGTGCTTGTGAAGACGGCTCCTTTCCCAACACTTAAAAAAAAAAGAAGAAGAAAAGAAAGAAGAAAAAAAGAATAAAAGCTGCCAACAGTTATTGGTGTCGCGATCGATAGAAATCGGAAAGTGGCAGGCATACCCAGTGACAGGGGGGAGATATATTATCGCTTGTCCGCACTGCCGTCTGCGTGGGTTGTTGGGTTCGTTCACACGGGAAATGAAAAGACGGTAGTTTTTTTTGTTAAAAAAAAAAAAATTATATAAAAATCATTACTATTTGTTTGCTTTGTTGTTTTGTTGTTGTTGTTGTGCTGCTGCAGCTGTTGTTGTTGTTGCTGTTGATGGGGTTGTTGTCATTGTTGTTGCTGTTGTCGTCGTTGTTGTTGTTGTTGCTGCTGCTGTTGTTGATGAGGTTGTTGTTGTTATTGTTGTTGCTGTTATTACTGTTGTTGTTGTTGATGAGGATGTTGTTGTTGCTGTTGTTGCTGTTGTTGTTGTTCTTGTTGTTTTCAACACACACACACACACACACACACACACACACACACACACACACACACACACACACACACACACACACACAGAGCTGGTTTCCCTGGTGATAACAATAGTGCACTTAATTTTTGCCCATGATATATCAGGACCGTTGATCCTGTGTGGTCTTCAGGAAATATTTTGGTTCTGCGAGTGGTTTAAATCAAAATCTATGTGTCTGTCTTTCTGTTTGCCTGTTAGTTTACATATATTTTCGTTTTTGTCTCTCTGGTTACTTCCCCCGCCACCCTTCAGTCTGTCTGTCTGTCTCTCACTCACAATTTTTTCTCTCTCTCTTTCTCTCTCACTTACACGTGCACGCACACACACACGCACGCACGCACACACACACACACACACACACACACACACACACCCTGATTACTCTCTCGTTCGATCTCTCACCAATACTCCCACCACCGCCTCCCTCTCCCCCCCACCTTCCTCCCCTCACTCTCACAACCGCGAGTGATCCCACACCTATTTTACGTGTGTGTGTGTGTGTGTGTGTGTGTGTGTGTGTGTGTGTGTGTGTGTGTCTCCAGTACAAACAGATCGAACACTAACCTTCGCCCAGGCCTGACAACACAACAAAACGCATTGGCCAAGCCGGTGTAAGGGAGCCTGAAACTTCCCACATGCTGGGTTTTATCCCGGGGTCATTCCTGGCTAGTTAAGACGGGCGCAATAGCCGAGTGGTTAAAGCGTTGTACTTGCAATCTGAGGGTCACGGGTTCGAATCTCGGGGGGGCGCAACAGCCGGTTGCTAAAAGCGTAATCTCAAGGTCACGAGTTCGAATCTCGGTGACGGCGCCTGGTGGGTAAAGGGTGGAGGGGTTTTTTTTTTCCCCGATCTCCCAGGTCAACATATGTGCAGACCTGTTTGTGCCTGAACCCCCTTCGTGTGTATACACATTCAGAAGGTCAAATATGCACGTTAAAGATCCCTCAATCCATGTTAGCGTTCGTTAGGTTATGTAAATGTTACATGTCTGTCTGTGTGTATGTGTGCGTGCCTGAATGGCACAGGTAAGCGAATGATGAGCGCCCAATGGCAGCCGTCAGTCGGCTCAACCCATGCAGGCAGCTTGTTGTGCAAATGACCCCGTGTTTGTAAATCGCCTAGAGCTTGGTCTCCGAGCGACGACAGACGCTATATAAATATCCATATCATTCATTCATCAAGATAGAACAACCCCCTAACCCCTTGGTTGGAAATACCCCACCCCCACCCCTCCCTCCCTTTCCATTTTGTAAAACACAGCGAACGGAATCAAACATGGGTGAGTTCTACTTTGATGACCTGAATAAATTAGTGATTCTCACTGGGCAATCCTGAGAGATCATCTCAAGTCAGCGCAGAGTGATCCCCCATACCCATTAGGAGTGTGTGTGTGTGTGTGTGTGTGTGTGTGTGTGTGTGTGTGTGTGTGTGTGTGCGTGTGTGTGTCTGTGTGTGTGTGCGTGCGTGCGTGTGTGTGTGCGTGCGTGCGTGTGTGTATGTAAGGGGTAGGGTGGGTGGGAATCCAACTAATGAGGGTTTTGGGGGGTGGATGACTAGTTGAAATTTATCCCCGAGCGTCATTCAAGACTAGCCTACATAGACCCAAGGGACTATTCTGAGTAAACCAGATTCGATCCCGGGGTAAAATAGCAACGGGGGGTTATGATTAGGCTGTACACACACCAGAACAGAGAAAGCCGACAGAAGCTTCTGCTGGTCCGACTGCGAACAGGACTTGCATTGAGTTTGTTTGCGGTCTCTCCAGCGCAGAGGCAGTCGTGAGTGAGTGATTGCTTGAGTGTGAGGGAAATGGTGGCAGCGTTCTGTGTTGCTCTTATGAGTCCGGTTCTTGTGGCTGGATAGTTTTCTTTTCTGTCGATTGTCATGTCACGTTTTTCTTGTCCTTAACCTGGGCGCTGTGATTTGCAAGGTAACGTGTTTGTCATGACGTGTTCTTAGCATTAAGTTTTATTTATTGGCTCGACGACTTTTTCTTTCTTTGTACTCTTTTCTGTTTGTACATGTCTCGCAGTCCCCCCTTCCTTTTCTCACTCTCACTAACTTGCTCGCTGTATTTCACACACACACACACACACACACACACACACACACACACACACACACACACACACGCATATATATATATATGTACACAAACACACACACACACATATATATATATATGTGTGTGTGTGTGTGTGTGTGTGTGTGTGTGTGTGTGTGTACATATATATATATATATGTGTGTGTGTGTGTGTGTGTGTGTGTGTGTGTGTGTGTGTGTGTGTGTGTGTAACCCGAGAACTGGCAAGGAATAAACAACCACCTCGTCAGCAGTCTCAATGCAAACTGTATTTATTTCAATCAAGTAGTTAAAAATACAAAGTAGTATAAGATACAAAGTAGATCATAAGAATACGTTATTAAAGATCATAGTCCACATTCTTTGGCCCTTTCTATAGTTGTAGCATTGATTATTCAAGATTTTGGAATAAGAATTTATATTAGCTTAACCCTTTTGCAAATGCTATTCAAAATAACGAAATACATACATAATGTTAAACATCCCATTTATGAAATCTTTACTTCATCTTCCGCAACACACATTTATACTAACAAAACCATCTTCTCACCTGGCAAGGAATAAACAACCACCTCGTCAGAAGTGTCAATGCAAACTAACGAGTCTGTCTCATGATCTCACGTGTACAGTTTTTTCTGAATTTCTATCACACTGCATTTAATGAACTCTCTCAGCATACTTCTCGTGCAATGTCCAGCCATAGCAGAGTTCATGTCACTACATATTCAGAGAGAGGGTAGACACAGAGACAGACACATTGAGACCATGATAAAAGACAAGACACAAAACAGTTTGAGAAAGGCAGGGAGTGAGGGAGAGAGACAGATACAGACACAGACACAGACAGACAGACAGGGACAGTGGAAGACCCCACCACCAAACGAAAGACCGACAGAAACACACACGCAGAGAAAAGAACATTTTATGTTGCATTGATCGACACAGTCTGACCCTGAAATGCACGTTGCACTGAGAACATGAACAATGCACGTCATGGCTATCACATAAACTGCTCGTGTTCTTTGTGTCTTCTGCATTCATTGGCTGTACCTCTCACGTTCACTTTTAGATTCCAAAGGGTTTTAGCATGTATCACCGGTTTTGGGGGGGTTCCTTTTTTTTTCTTTCTTTTTTTTTTTCACCCTCCGAACGCTGACATAGATTACCGGATCTTTAATTAATACGCGCATTATTTGATCTTCAGCGTGCGTGTACACACGAAGAGGCTTCAGGCTGATAAGGTTTGGACATAATCATTGTCGACCATGGACATTGGAAAAAAAAATCTCACCCATTAACACACCGCTGCCGATATCGGGATCGAAGGTCTGACTTAGCAGTAAACCTAGCCATGTCGTGGATGTTACTTAACAACTGCTGGTCGATTTGTATGTGACTGACCAACTTTCTGTTTCTGATTTTTGACTTCTGGCTTGTTCATCGATTGGCCATACTCAGTCGTTTGGAGATCTGTGAAATTACAACTGACTGGTTATGAAAGAGTGTTCTGTGTGTGGATGGATGGATCGATGTGTGTGTGTGTGTGTGTGTGTGTGTGTGTGTGTGTGTGTGTGTGCGCGCGCGCGCGTGCATTTGTGTGTTTATGACACACACACATCCATATAACTTTATATATCTACACACACACACACACACACACACACACATATACATACATATATATGTATATACATATATATATACACATATATATATACATATACATATGTATATATATATATACGTATATATAGACAGAGAGAGAGACAGACAGACAGAGAGAGAGAGAGGTGGCATGGCATTCAATCACAGAGGATTACGAATCGCAAAAGTGTTCATTCAAGTGTATATATGGGTGTGGCTGAATGCAAAAGACTGAAGTTGCAAAAGCTGGCTTACACACACACACACACACACTTTTTTTTTCTCCTCTCTCTCTCTCTCTCTTGATTCACAGGTTGTACCAATGTTGTCATATGGGGTTTATGTAACAATAGTGAAATGGAAAAAGTACAGACATATGCTATAAAACGTTTTCTTTTAGTACCATTGCATTCATCAAATAAAATGATTTATGGTGAAGTTGGTCGTTACCATTTATTTATCACAACTTAGATTAAATACATTAAATACTGGCTTAGGCTAACACGGCTTCCTTCTGAAAGAATATGCAAACAAGCGTACATCATGATGGTGAATCAACTTGAATCTGGAAAGCATAACTGGGCATACTATGTGCAGAATGTTTTGAATGTTCATGGTTTCGGGATTGTTTGGATGTGTCAAGGAGTTAGTGATGTGAAATTATTCTTGTCTGAATTTAAAGATAGACTTATTTCTTCATACAAACAGGATTGGCATTCTCATTTAGAAGATTCGGAAAAAAATATAGCTGGTTTCTTTCGTTTAAGAGTATATTTGAGATGGAAAAATATATTTCAGTTCTAAACAATAAATTTCACAGATTTAGTCTTGCTCGGTTCAGGCTAAGGGTATTGGGGCTGAATGCCAGTAAAAGATGGTACTCCATTGACACATCCATTCGACCCCCATGCCCTATGTG
>NC_134876.1:53669937-53679937 GCF_041734735.1 Babylonia areolata | reverse complement strand
TACGACTATCCGATTTGCTCTGAAGGTGTCAGAAAAAACAGTACATCTTTATCAGTTCAACTGGAAATTAAACGTGAACCAGCTGCTGTGAAAACAACAACAACAACAACAACAAAACAACAACGACCAAAAAAAACAACAACAAAAAAACAAAAACAAACACACACGCAAACTCCAAGTCTTTTTTTTCTCTCCATGCTTCTATGAATAAACACGTCACAGTGTACTGTCCTCATATTGCAACGTGTTTGGAAATTATTTCTTACTCAAACACTACCGTTCATCTTAATGGATTCGGAAAAAGAGATTCCATTTTGCCAACCACTCATACAAGTTTTCAGTTTTTCGATGTATAGTTATATTACATTATTGGAAGAGTCACCGTAAGCTGTGGTATAATGGAGTGGAGTGATGGCCAAGAGGTAACGCGTCCGCCTAGGAAGCGAGAGAATCTAAGGGCGCTGGTTCGAATCACGGCTCAGCCGCCGATATTTTCTCCCCCTCCACTAGACCTTGAATGGTGGTCTGGACGCTAGTCATTCGGATGAGACGATAAACCGAGGTCTCGTGTGCAGCATGCACTTTGCGCACGTAAAAGAACCCACGGCAACAAAAGGGTTGTTCCTGGCCAAATTCTATAGAAATATCCACTTCGATAGGAAAAAACAAACAAAACTGCACGCAGGAAAAAATACCAAAAAAAGGGTGGCGCTGTGGTGTAGCGACGCGCTCTCCCTGGGGAGAGCAGCCCGAATTGCACACAGAGAAATCTGTTGTGACGAAAAGAGAAATACAAATATACAAATACAAATAAGCGAAAAGTTGAACGCAATCGGGAGGATAAATAGTGCGAAGAGGACATCTTTTTCTGTGATGTTACAGTTAACCAGTCAATTTACACAGAGTATTGAGCAGAGCGGTCGACAATTCTTCTTCTTCTTCTTCGTTCATGGGCTGCAACTCCCACGTTCACTCGTATGTACACGGGTGGGCTTTTATGTGTATGACCGTTTTTACCGCGCCATGTAGGCAGCCATACTCCGTTTTCGGGGGTTCGCATGCTGGGTATTTCTTGTTTCCATAACCCATCGAACGCTGACATAGGATTACAGGATCTTTAACGTGCGTATTTGATCTTCTGCTTACGTATACACACGAAGGGGTTCAGGCACTAGCAGGTCTGCACATTATGTTGACCTGGGAGATCGAAAAAATTTCCACCCTTTACTCACCAGGCGCCGTTACCGAGATTCGAACCCCGAACCCTCAGATTGAAAGTCCAACGCTTTAACCACTCGGCTATTGCGCCAGTCAGGTCGACAGTTCAAAGAGGAGTGCCATTGAATCTGTTGGAGGAAATTATCGTCATAACTTACTGTCATTAAATGCAGTCAGTGGTAACAATGTCTGAAAATACTACATACATCTACGGGATTCTCTCCTGTTTTCTTGGCAGGTATACAAAAGAGAGTTTCTCTGATGATCACGTTAGGAAAAACAAAGCCATTTAACACTTATGTCTCATCAGCATCAGAAACTATTGTAAACATATCGGATTTTTGTTTTGTTTTGTTTTGTTTTGTTAGTGGGTTGATACCAACGTTTTGTTTTGTTTCAGACCGAACATTCCACATGGAAGCAATCATTGTTGCATTCTTTGGCTTTCTCTTTATGAGTCCACTGGCTTTTAGAACCAGGCATAAACAGTGAACATTTCCATGACCCTGTGCTCTCTCCAAACAGCCTATCATTTTCCATCGATAATGTGACGCCTCACAGGGAAAGTTAAGCTACAAAGCAACATTGAAACCGGTTCGATGACTTGCATGAAACCGTTGTTCAAAAACAGGAAACTGTTCGTCAGCCGAAAATGTCTTGATTTTCACACACACACACACACACACACACACACACACACACACACACACACACACACACACACACACACACACACACACACACACACATGCAAATGTACGCACGCGCACACACACGCACGCGCGCACACATATGGATAACTGACTGAGGCGGCGAATGGAAACTGGGAATAATCCAAGGGAAGTAACCTGTGTTGCCCATTTCTCTACGCAAGGCAAAAACAGTTCATTTCTTGTACCCCCTGGGGGCATTGAAATGTTACATACATCCAACTTTTATACATACCATGTAAACAGTAATAGTGATGTCAAAATAACGAAGAGAAAAAATAGAACAAAAAAAAAAAAACCCATTCGCGCAAACTGTACACCTTAATAACCACTTTACCCTCAGCCATTAACAACAGACATAACATTATCGAAAGGAGCTACAAATGGAAGAAACAAGTGCTTCAAGTTTTATCAATATTCTTTTGTTTTTGTTTTCAGAAAACAATGAGTGGAATTCCGACATGCTAACATGTGACCCAAACATGGAAATATTAAGCTGACATCCCTTGCATCATTTAGAATCGACAAACTAAACGAGTAAAGATCAATTAACTAGTAAAAATCTTTCTTGTTTTTTCTTCTTCTTTTTTTTGCAATATGATTCTTTCATCTAATTTCCCTCAAATGTTGAATACCGACCATTACTGGACGCTTTGGGATGCCTTTGTCTTGTGAGACATCTCACAATAAAAAAAAAAATCTCGAGTCACGTCAGGCATAACACATGGTCCTTTTCATCAGAAATGATTATCCCAGCTGTTGTATTTGAAGAATTCAATATGTACGTATGTATGTATGTATGTATGTATGTATGTATGTATGTAACACACACACACACACACACACACACACACACACACACACACACACACACACACACACACACACACACACACACACACACACACACACACTCCGATTCGTCTTGCCTTTTTATATTATTATCATCATTAGTAGCAGTACAAGTAGCAGCAGTAGTGGTATGTTCCATTCTTTTACACACAGGCCTACAGTGAACACAGCTGTAAGTGACTGGATGCATGTTCACTTTTTAATTAAGATCAGTCCAGGATACTGATACTAACCAAACGGACTAACGGCTGACAAACAGCTAGGCGGGGTCAGAACTGACCAAGGTAACATAACAGACTTGCACTTACATTTATAGAAACAAAGGTATGCTGCACGTGGGAGGAGGGAAGGCTAGGGAAGTGGTGGGGGTGGGAGGGGGGTGGTAAAGGGGAGGGTGGAGAGCATGCAGCCAATGAATGTAATAAAAGAAGTAGGAGAGGAGAGGAGGGGAAGGAAGGAAGGAAGGAAGAACAGTCGTCGGAGAGGTTGTCAGTTGTGTCCGTGGGGTCCCTTTGAAGTTGGGTGTGGGTGTGGGGAGTGGGTGTGGGGGTGGGGGTGGGGGCGTGGCGGAATGTATGTAGTAGTCTTCAGTTTAACGTCTTCCACTTTAAGTGATATTAGACGGAGGGGGGGGGGAGAACACAACTGGGCAGATGGTGAAGAATGGTGTGTGTGTGTGTGTGTGTGTGTGTGTGTGTGTGTGTGTGTGTGTGTGTGTGTGTGTGTGTGTGTGTGCGTGTGTGTGTGTGTGTGTGTGTGTGTGTGTGTATGCGTGTGTGTGTGTGCGCATATGTGTGTGTGCGTGTGTGCGCATTTGTTTGTGTGTGAAAATCAAGACATTTTCGGCTGACAAACAGTTCGCTGTTTTTGTTTTTGAATGTGTGTGTGTGTGTGTGTGTGTGTGTGTGTGTGTGTGTGTGTGTGTGTGTGTGTGTGTGTGTGTGTGTGTGTGTGTGTGTGTGTGTGTGTGTGTGTGTGTGTGTGTGTGTGTGTGTGTGTGTGTGTGTGTGTGTGTGTGTGTGTGTGTGTGTGTGTGTGTGTGTGTGTGTGTGAGGGATACAATCCTCCAGAGCTTCCAGACAGATCCTCTGTTTCGTCTTCGCCTTTGAGTCTGGCTGAGCGCTCCATGCAGTCTCTGTCCAAACGAACAGATTGTTTCTCACTGTGTACTTTGTGTGAAGATGAGCACTGGTTGGCCTAACTGTCGAAGCTTCAGTACATTGTCTTCGTGTTCCGTTACCTGCTTCTTGTTTCTACCTGTCTCAGAGTCCTTGTTTCTTGTTTCTCTGTCTGTCTCTGTCTGTCTCTCTGATTTTCGTTTTATCTTCTTCTTTTTTTTTTTTGCCTGTAAACATGCAAACCTGACAAAATATTTAATTTCTAATGACCATATGAAAATAGTTGCAATTTGCAAAAGTAAACCCTACAACAATCAGTCTCAATCTTCAGTTAATTTAATTTGTAATTAAAAAAAATTTAATCGGTTTAGGCAAAGAAAATGGAAAAAAAAAGTCATATGTGAAAAATCTACCCTTCCATTTCTCTCACGTATTTCATTATATGCGTGCGCGCGCGTGTCTTGCCTATAGATGTGTGGTGATTGACAGGTGAGGTGAAGTCAGGTCAAAAAGATCCTTACTGAAGGTAAAAGGAGTTAAAGTATCATAGCTTTTTGCACCATGTCCTCAGAAAAAAAGAAAGACCAAAAAACAAAACGAAACAAAGAAAACATCTTGAAAAAAGGGAAAAAAACAGGCTTAACACTACAACCAACCATTACATTTACAAGCAACACACAAGAAATACACATACAAATTAGAAATAGATATATAATGTGTGATGATGACACCACATTCACGAAAGAAACTGTTATGTTAGGTGTGTGTGTGTGAGTATATATATATATATATATATATATATATATATATATATGTGTGTGTGTGTGTGTGTGTGTGTGTGTGAGGACGTGTAGATGGATGGTTACATGTCTGTGAGTGGTAGGATGAGTAGGGTCGTATTTAAAGGAAAAGGGACGAGAGTAGTCCTCAGCAATTCTTTGTCAAATCATTCACTATTCTTATTCACACACACACACACACACACCACACACACACACATACACACACACACACACACACACACACACACACACACACACACACACACACACACTCACACACCACACACACACACACACACACACACATACAAAGACACACACACACACATACAAAGACAAACACACACACACACACACATACACAGACACACACACACACACACACACACACACAACCCACTCCTGCAAAAAATATTTCCCTTCAGCACGTAGTAGTATTAACCCCCTGGCGTAAACTTAGTGCTTCCGACAAAAAAAAAAAAAAACACACCAAAAAACGTCACCATCAAAACACGGACTCGCACGCGCCGCCCACAGACCCAATTGACCCCCCGCCCAAACGTCCAGCACAAGTGGTGAGGAGGAACCCAACAGATCTAGAGCAGTGTACAGGGACTATCGGCCAACAGTGGAGGCAAACAGCAGGGTCAGCGATCCTGGGAAATGTGCCTTGATGGAGATCCGATGACAAACCGGACCGCCGGGCCCGTACCAACACGGCCCTCAAAGCAAGATTAGCCCTGTTGGCTCCCTTGGTGTGCGTTCCTCGGCTCACCAGATAATAAAGCCAACCTGATCTACAGCTAGGACTCGAGCTGTACAACTTTTTACTGTACATCTACCGTGTGTTCCAATCTATGGTCGGTTAACAATTTCAAAAGGACAAAATTATTCTTTCACTTTTGTCGTTTTTTTTTCGTTTTTTTTCGTCATCATTATTATCATTATTATTAATGTTATTATTAGTACTATTATCATTATTATTGTTATTATTATTACCATTACTACATTTTAAAAGATATACATTAGCTTTTGACATGTTTGACAATGCAGCATTTTGTTGTTGTTGTTGTTGTTGTTGTTCTATGATGATTTCATTTCAAGTCTTATTGTCGTCCTGACCCTCTCAAAAACTAAAGTTCGACACAAAAAAACAAACTATAACGAAGAGTTTTGTGTGCAAGCCATTATGAGAAATATGTAATTCGTATACAGGATGGCCACGTGAAAAACAGGAGGAACGTGTATGATCGCTGATCGCCAGAAGATAAATAACGTCAAAGCTGAACGTCCACTGCTGGCGGAAATATCACGGATAAAAACGTTTCGACACAGTGTAATACGAGTAAACACACACACACACACACACACACACACACATATATATATATATATATATATATATATATATAATTATAATATATATATATAATTATATATATATATATGTGTGTGTGTGTGTGTGTGTGTGTGTGTGTGTGTGTGTAAGAAATACACACACAAATAGCAAATAAACATATAACGCATGGTGCTGACACTATAATGCACAGAAAGCAATATCATTATCAGATTTATATATATATATATATATATATATATATATATTTGTATTTGCATTTCTTTTTATCACAACAGATTTCTCTGTGTGAAATTCGGGCTGCTCTCCCCAGGGAGAGCGCGTCGCTACACTACATCGCCACCCTTTTTTCTTTTTCTTTTTTTTGTATTTTTTCCTGCGTGCAGTTTGATTTGTTTTTCCTATCGAAGTGGAATTTTCTACAGAATTTGGCCAGGAACAACCCTTTTGTTGCCGTGGGTTCTTTTACGTGCGCCAAGTGCATGCTACACACGGGACCTCGGTTTATCGTCTCATCCGAATGACTAGCGTCCAGATCACCACTCAAGGTCTAGTGGAGGGGGAGAAAATATCGGCGGCTGAACCGTGATTCGAACCAGCGTGCTCAGATTCTCTCGCTTCCTAGGCGGACGCGTTACATCTAGGCCATCAATCCAGATATGATCTGACGTTGACATCACAAACTTACACACACAAAATCATAACAAAAAGTGATACAGTCAGAATGTGTGGTATGTAGAAGCAGACTTGCAGAAAGAGGAAGAGCACGTGACACACAGGAGATATTTGTAAGATCATAATCGCCAGAAGAGAAATATCGTCAAAGTTGAAAGTACACTGATGGTGGATATAGCCCAAGTAAAAACATTTTGACACATTGTAATAAGGGGACATACGTATCCACATGGGAGATAGTGATCTGTTACGTTGACAACACAAACTTATGCACACAAACTTATAATCATGATTATTGTATCTGTAATTAGTATTACGTTTTGTGCATTGTAAAAAATAAAATAAAATAAGAAAAGAAAGAAAGAAATAGTTTGAAAACAACAACAACAACAACAACAACAAAACCACCAAAAGTGATACGGTCAGAATGTGTGGTATGTCGAAACAAAAAGGCAGAACGGGGATGAGCAACCTTCTACGGCTTATTGGAAAGTCGATGTCGTTTCCGATTTCTCCAGCTAACCGAAAAAGTTCATGTCTTGGAAATTGACAACCTGTAGACTCAGGAGTCGTTTTACTCTTTCAGAGGGTATTACGGTATCTGAATAAGCGTCCTCTTTAGATTGCACATCAATTTAGCTGCATCTGCATGAACATACTCGCCATCTTGTTTAGCGGAATAATTGCCAATAGTTTGGAAATTTAGAAGCCAGCTTCGTCCCAGAAAAGCCGGAAGTAAGGATTTGTGCATTGACAATTTTGAGTTTTAGCTGAAAACTTCCATTTACTTCCTGTTTAGCAGGGTTTCATGCACATGTGCGCAGATCACATCATGCATATACCCGAAGCTTGCGGAAGTAGGGATTTGTGCATTGACAACTTTGAGTTTTAGTTGACAACTTCCATATCAGATGGTACTACACGTTTAGCAAGGTTTCATGCATATGACCGCAGATCACTCCAGGCTTGACCTGTGTCCTGGACTTCTGAGCAGGTCAAGCACCTGCTGGGCCTCTTACGTCCCCTGTCCCTCCAGCACCCTTTTCCTCTGTGACAGCCCCTTTGCTTTGACCTCGTGGCACAACGGATGAGGTGTTGTGTCCATGCCTTTCGTCTGGGACACTTGCTTGATTTAGACTTGGACGTTCCAGTGTCTTTAGTCCCATGAAGCACTCAGAGCGCTCAATATTCCACGGTCCTCAGTCAGTTTGCTGGTGTCGCCGCGTTCTCTATTGACAAATCTGAGGTCTCACTTGCTTTAGAAATTTCAAACTGAAATTGTGCATGAGTTGCTGCCTCCTGTTTTCATGTTTTCTGTTCTATTTGTACATGTCCATAACGCTGAAAGCTCACACACACACACACACACACACTCTCTCTCTCTCTCTCTCTCTCTCTCTCTCTCATTAAAAAGATTCGTTCGTTCGTTCGTTCTCTCTCTCATCAGACAAAATTATAATTTCAATACCAAGTATCAATGATGCGCTCAATCTCGAATTTTTAAAAAAATCGGTTTTTGCTGCTGGTAAAACGCCATAGACAGTGTTGATGCAAATCCTTACCCCTGTCCACCAGACCTGAGCTGTAGTCCAGAAGGTTTGGCGTGAGTGGGGGCGTGGGGGGTATACAGTGTTATGACAACTGGGATTAGGTCACTTCAAGGAGCGCCCTGTCTTCACTCCGCCTGCACCAAACGTCACTGCAACAATACTCCACCAATCTCTGTCAGGCTTCCAGCGTCAAGTTTCAGTTGTGGATTTTCCTACCCCCGCTATGTGTCTGTGTCTTTCTCTCTGTCTCTGTCTCTCTCTCTGTCTCTCTCTCTCTCTCTCTCTCTCTCTCTCTCTGCTTGTGTGTGTTTTTCTCCCTGTCTCTCTCCCTTTCTCTTTCTCCCAATCTCTCTCTCTCTCCTCGCTGGAAACTTTGGCTAAAGAAAGAAATAAAGAAAAAAAAAGCAACATCGTTGTAAAGATTCAAAGAAAAGAAAGAGATAGAAAGACAGAAAGAAAAAGGCAGGAAAAAATAATAAGCATAGAATTATGTTTTTCTGAGACTTTAATTTCCAGCTTACATCGTGCTACAGGTCTATCTTTTTTTTTTCTATGAATTAAAATGTAACTACATTGTATGACAAGGGAGGACAAGACAGATGGACTATTGTGATGAAACACAGTAGGTTATTCTTTGTGCATAGGTATAATATGAAAATGATAAAATACATCATTCCTAATGGCTGTAAACAATCCATTTATGTACCCCACACTCCCAGCCGTGTGCCCTTCCACGATCTGATCCATTATCGAGCACAATGTCTATTCAATACGCTTTGGCCCCAGTATAATATGCAACCAACCTTAACACAAACTTTCACCAAAATTATGCAAGCAACCGTAACACAACCTCACACCCCTCATGTATACAGCTCTCGACATAATAATAATACATGCAATAAAAGAGTAACAAGATGTCATTTCAAAATATTTATTTTCTTATACATGCTCTTTTGTACAAATGCTCATTGCAGTTTATGGCTTCGTTATTCAAAAGATTATTTAAAAAAAAAAAAAAAAAAACAAAACAACATCGTGCTTTCATGGTGGGGATCTCAGCGATTGTGTGTGTGTGTGTGTGTGTGTGTGTGTGTGTGTGTGTGTGTGTGTGTGTGTGTGTGTGTGTGTGTGTGTGTGTGCATATTTGAGTAATTTCGCGTCGCTCGTTAGACTGTTATCACTCATGTCAAAGCTACTACTTCTACTACTATTACTACTACTTCTACTACTACTACTACTACTACAAGCAACGTCTCTTGTTGGCAGGTTTTCCGCACCGGGCTCAGTTCCTCGCAAACTCCTGCAGCCCAAAGTCCGATAAACATTTCGTGTTAGCCATAATTATCTTTTTTTCTGTCTTTTTTTGTCTTTTGCCCATTCCGTCCTTTCACCCGGAAGGCTGCAATTCTCAACTGCAGTCAGTCTATCTGTGGACATTTAGACAGAACTTATTCCATAGTATTATCTTGTTTGTGGCGTTTCGGCTTCAGCATTCTTGACTTGCACCTCTCACACGTTATACGTTGGATCCTCTAAATTCCGATAAACTATTGAAGTATCTTTGTGTACCTTGCAGCTATAGGCCTGCATTATTTTCTGCGGGGAAGGCAAGTACTTGGTGCAAGGTGTGTGCTGGTGAGGGAGGTTTTATCTTTTTTTGTCCCTATAAGCCATGGATTGCGAGGTCCTTTAAGTGCGCATTTTTAATGCTCTGTTTTGGCACGGTGAGGATTAAGGC
>NC_134876.1:53637437-53659937 GCF_041734735.1 Babylonia areolata | reverse complement strand
TGACAACAAGCAGCAACAGCGAACAAACAATCAAAACAAAACAAAACAAAAAAACAAACAACTTCGATTACATTTTCACTTCAGGAGGAAGGTGGCAGAATGGTTAAGACGCTCAGCTGCCAATACAGAGAGTCCGTGAGGGTGTGGGTTCGAATCCCGCTCTCGCCCTTTCTCCTAAGTTTGACTGGAAAATCAAACTGAGCGTCTAGTCTTTCGGATGAGACGATAAACCGAGGTCCCGTGTGCAGCACGCACTTGGCGCACTGAAAAAGAACCCATGGCAACGAGAGTGTTGTCCTCTGGCGAAATTACGTAAAATGAAATCCACTTTCATAGGTACACAAATATGTAAGCATGCACTCAAGGCCTGACTAAGCGCGTTGGGTTATGCTGCTGGTCAGGCATCTGCTCAACAGATGTGGTGTAGCGTGTATGGATTTGTCCGAACGCATTGACGCCTCCTTGAGAAAGTGAAACTGAAACTGAAACTTTCACTTCAGCTTTGGAAAAAAAAAAGGTCTGTCCCAGGATTACGATCCATCCATAAATTTCCGGCGTTCTTTCCCTTGGATCACCGTTGCTCATGACAACAGGATGACAGCTGGGGAATGTTCGTGCGAGTAGCATTGGTAGTTTTTTCCGTCACATGTATGAAACTGACGATTGCGTTTAGTCGTTTTGGTTGATCTGTTTTATTTCAAGTAATTTTAGATGTCTTTTGGTATGGCGAAAAAAAAAAAATAAATAAAAAACGAAAAAAGAAAATAAGTGAATGTATTTTCAATTGCGAAAAGCATTAAAAAAAGAAAAAAAAAGAAATCAGAAATTCGTGCCTTTTCTACAATCTGTTGGAACGCAACAGAGAGTCGCTGATTAATAAATTGACAAAACCGGGCCTTTTTCACGGTCTGTTGAAATGGGATAGAGAGTCTCTGGTTGATAATCAATATTGACAAAACCTGGCATGAACATACTATGTACTTTTCTGAGAATATATAAAAACACCAAACGGTATTTCTTTTTGCCTATATCTTTGTGTGTGTATGTGTGTGTGTATATATATATATGTGTGTGTGTGTGTGTATGTGTGTCTGTGTGTGTCTGTGCATGCGTGTATATGTGTGTATATATGAGACAGAGAGAGAGAGAGAGAGAGAGAGAGAGAGAGAGAGAGAGAAAATAATTGATAACTTGCAGCAGACGATGTTACCTGGGAAATTGCAAAATCACTTCCTCATAAACCTGAGCTCAGGATACAATCTGACACCTTATCTACCCGCATCGTGAGGTGACACCCCCCCCCCCTCCTTCTGGATACCCGGACACACAGGGGGCAATTCATCAGAAAGAAAACAGACAGACAGAGAAGGTCAGAGGATCCATGGTAACACTGGTGTCCCTACAATGTTTCCCAACCATCCCAGCTCCGCGTGATACCAAGTGCAGGAAAGAAGAAAGTCCCACGGTGTGACTGTAGCCATAGACATGGTCCGCGCAGCCAACATCAAATAGTGTTAAAAAATAAAATAAAATAAAATAAAATAACGTTGCTGATTACGAAAGCGGAGATGACGCATTACTCAGTCTCACGTCTATCTTACTTTTGACGTCTTGTTCCACCCACATCCGGAGAGAATTACTACAGCTAGCTGCAACCGAGTGAATGATGACGACTTCACAAAAATTAAGGGTCGTCAACACTGTTGCAATTGTGTATAATTATGTATTATGTGTGTTGTGATGCATATTTCTTTGTGTATGTATGGTATTCATTGTCCAGTCCGACTTTACACAGAAAGGCGCTTTATAAATCAAACCAAATCATCATCATCATCGTCGTCGTCGTTGTTGTTGTTTTCTTCTTATTATTATTATTTTTTTTTTCATATTTAGTGTGCAGCCGATCGCAAGATACCACATAGGGGCTGAACTTACGATATAGATAAAACACTTACCAAATTTTAATTCAAGATAATGCAAGATATCAATCGTGTAACTAACCAAGCCATTTAATTAATTCAAAGCTAGGCAGTGGTGCACCAGATTGACAGTAAAACAAAAATTGCGTTCTTCAGGAACTGTTTATAAAAACAAATGTCGAAATTGTTTGAAATGGAGCATTACGCAAACAGCGCTGTTGTGAATTGACAGCAAAATGGTTGTTGTTTTTTGGGTGTTTTTTTTTTTTAATCTAAAAATCAATAATCTTTGAGGGTGAGACACACACACACACACACACACACACACACACACACACACACACACACACACACACACACACACACACACACAGAGAGAGAGAGAGAGAGAGAGAGAGAGAGAGAGAGAGAGGTGAATGTAGGAAGGAATGAGAGAGAGATGGGAGGGAGGGAGAAAAAGAAACAAAGAGGCAGAATGACTTTTCAAGTTCACCGACAGGATTTCCAACATTCACTCGTTTTTAAGAGTAGGACTGACAAATTTTCAAAAACGCTATTTAGGCAGCCATATTCCGGTTGCTGTTTGTTTGGGGTTGTTGTGTTTTTTTAGGGGAGGAGGGGGGTAAGGGAGGGGGGTGGGATGGGTGCACGCTGCTTTGACTATGATTCATTTTTTTTTTAAATTTGTCTCTGTGATTACCAATACGGTGATGAGACCGATCAGGATTCGGATTCGGATGATTTATTCTTTATAGACCATTGCCCTTCATGAAGGGGTGCAGTATACAACATTATTGCACATACAAGAGCAAAAGACGAAACAACCAGTGAAGAAATTATGACATCACTATTACCTGAAACTGAAATGCTTTATGTAAGTAAATTACAAATTCTTTACAGTGCTTTATCAGATGTCATTAACAGACTTCGCCATATGTGAAGAGAGAGAGAGAGTATATTTTATACTTTAAGATATTCAAAAATAAACTGCGGCTGAGTGTGTGTAATGTGAGCTGGTGTGTGCGCACATGTCTGTTTTACATGTGAACTGTGTGCCTTTTTGTTGTTTGAAAACTTTAGAAATGAGCCTGTCAAAGTTCTGCATTCTGTCTTTGTTTCAGGTTCTCCACGGGTTTTCCACAAGAGTGAATTCACCCTCTGAACAGAATAAAAAAAATTGAAGTGACGTAGTCGGTGTAAAAAAAACAAAAAAAACACCATGGATAAGGAAATGGACCGTTCCTCAAAGGTCCGCAACAGCGGAAAATACCACAAAGCGTGAGTATCACCCCCCCCCCCTCCCCCTCCCCCCCCTGCCCTCTTCATGCTGTTTATGAGTAATATCGATAAACCAGACTGACAGGCACAATAGCCGAGTGGTTAAAGCGTCCCTGGTTCGAATCTCGGTAACGGCGCCTGGTGGGTAAAGGGTGGAGATTTTTTCCGATCTCTCAGGTTAACATATGCACAGACCTGCTAGTGCCTGACCCCCCCTCGTGTGTATATGCAAGCAGAAGATCAAATACGCTCGTTAAAGATCCTATAATCCATGTCAGGTTTCAGTGAGTTATGGAAACAAGAACATACCCAGCATGCAAACCCCCGAAAACGGAGTATGGCTGACTACATGTCGGGGTAAAAACAGTCATACACGTAAAAGCCCACTCGTGTACATACGAGTGAACATGGGAGTTGCAGCCCACCAACGAAGAAGAAGAAGAAGGAGAAGAAAAAGAAGATGACCCAGACTGCTGTTAACTTGTTGGTCTTCATCTTCTTCTCATCCTCTTCCTTCCTTTTTTTTCTTGTTTTAAATGGGTACGTTCAAACGCGGGTGTGAATTTGTGTGATCGTAAACTTGCGCGTATGTGCACGTATAATCTTGCACTGATATTGCATTCGTGGGTATGGGCGTTTATGTGTGCATGCGGGAGGGACGGGGTGTGGAAGGGAGCATTTGGAGAAGTATTGGGGATCGAAGGGATCAGATATAAAAATTAATGTTAACACAAGTACATGAACATAATAGGCTACTGTTTTCCCATACTTACTCGGATTTATCTCTAGGTTTCTTTACTGAAGTGTATGAGTGGAAGTGAAAATGTATTGAGAACTGCATCACACAAATGGAAATGAGGCAATGAGCGTTAAACATTAACGAACAATAAACAGGTAGAGTAACGTATGCTTAGACAAGGGCGCATAAATTTTAGCGATTTTTGTTCAGCTTTCCTCCTGTGACCTTACACACAGACAAGCAGACCAGTAAGAGGCATAGATAAACTCAGAACCCTCCCCGCCTCGCCCCCCCCCCCCCCCCCATCGCCCCCCGCACCCCCCCCCAAAAAAAAAATTTTAAAAAAATAAGAATAAAAATAAAAATAAAATAAAATAAAATAAAGCATGTGCCAAGACTGTTTATATACACTTCATTTGACATACACACGGCATAGCACCAAAGAAAATAATCGGAAACACAAAATTACTATATTGTATTGTTGTATTGTATTACTTTGTGTCACAACAGTTTTCCCTGTGTGATATTCGGGTTGTTCTCCCCGAGGAGAGCGAATCACTACGGTGCTGCATCAACCACATTCTTCCAGATCTTTTCTTTCTTTTTTTTTCTGTCTGCAAGTGTATTTGTAATGCTATCGAAGTGGGTATTTCTACAGAATTTTGTCAGGGGGCAATCATTTTGTTGCCGTGGGTTCTTTTACGTGCGCTACTGAAGTGTATCCTGCACACAGGACCTTGGTTTATCGTCTCATCCGAAAGACTGACCAACACCGCAACTGTTACCACTCTAGATCTAGCAGAGGTGGGGGTAATATAGGACTCGAACCAGCGGGCGCATTACCACTCAGGCACTGCTTCATTTGACACGTGCACACAGCAGCAAAAAGAAAGAAAGAAAGAATAATGAAAATAATATATTAAGAAAGAAAGGAAGAAAAGAAAAGAAAGGGGAAAATGCAAACACAAATTAGCTTTTACCTAGGACTGGACCACGCACTTTGGTCCAGAAAAAAATCAACGTAAAACAGATAAACGAAACTTTTTTTTTCTTTCTTTTTTTTTTTTTCCCTGACACAATGTAACTAATTGTTGTGTTTGGTGTGTGCATTCACAGGTTCAACATAAAGGGACTGAAGCACGTCTACAAAGTGACCGACATGCAGAAGAGCGTGTCATGGCTCCAGCTGCTGGAAAACGTGAGTAATCGCCCTTGGTTTGTCTGCAAGATCAAATGTGTGGTGTGGTGTGGCGTGGTGTGGTGTGTGTGTGTGTGTGTGTGTGTGAAAACAAGGCGAAAGGAAAATAAATCATATATGTCTTGGTCTATATACTTAGATTCTGAACACACACACACACACACACACACACACACACACACACATTTAGAAGTTAGTGAAGTGGGGTGGCCAAGTCGATGGAACGCTCAGTGTGAATGATGGACCTGGTTCAAATCAGTCAAGACCCAGTACACTGATGTCTTCCCTCGCTCGAAGTTATGGTCAGGGTTCCAGCCTTTCGAATGAGAAGATAGATTGGGGTTTCTTGCGAACTTCGTGCATTTAAATGTTTAAATACAAGGAAAAGAGTTTTGTCCATGACGAATTCCGATCATTGAGCAGTGTGTGTGTGTGTGTGTGTGTGTGTGTGTGTGTGTGTGTGTGTGTGTGTGTGTGTGTGTGTGCGCGCGCGTGCCTGTGTATGTGTACGTGTGTGTGTGTGTGTGCGCGCGCGCTCCACTTGATAATGACGGGGGCACGGAATTAATGTCCAGCTGGTGAAGTACTTACCTCCCTTTGACTGATCCCCGGTGCAAGACTTCAACAATCTCTTTCATGCTGACGGTCCGTTCTCGATAATCCAGAGTTCGTGCAAACGACAATTATTCAACCAACTAAGATAATTACACATTTAATTGTGAATCACATTTCACAGCCAAAGACTTCGATCGTATCTTTGTGGGTTGTTGTTTTGTTGTTGTTGTTGTTTTTCGTTTTTCCCCCCAGAAAACAACCGACTTTGTTTAACTTTTTTTTCTTCTAAACAACAGTATACTGGTGAAAACAAAAAGAAAAAAATGTCAATACATCTACGTTCAGGTAACTGAAACCTGTTTAAGTGTGCATGAAAACAAGATTCACACCACTGGCATGCAGGCTTCCCCTTACTCTTCTTGTCTTCTCAGTGACAAAAAAATAGAAAAGTCAATAAGTCTACGTCCAGGCATCTTAAACCTGTTTAACTGTCCATTGAAACATGATTCACACTTTTGGTAGGCAAACTTCCCCTTACTTTTCTTCTTTTTTTTTCTTTTTCTTCTTCTTAGTGACAAAAAACTAACAAAGTCAATATGTCTACGTTCAGGTATCTTAAACTGTGCATGGAAACATGATTCACACTTTTGGCAGGCAGGCTTCCCCTTACTTTTCTTCTTCATCTTCTTCTTCTTCTTTCCCTGCCCCCGTCTTCTGTGTACTGTAGGTTTGTTCAGCTTCACGATGGGTGTTTCTACTGGTGTTGGGGATTTCAGCAACATGCACTCTTTCTTTGCTCCGACAGCGACGCATGTTTGCTGAACGTGCAATGCGAACTGAATTGAATAGAATGAGTCTGTCCCTCAGCCTCTCTCTCTGTCTCTTGTCTGTCCTTACTTTTTTTTTTTTCCTTTTCTTTTTCGCCCCGTGGGCTGCAAGTCCCACGATTACTCCTACAGGTACGTAAATGACCCCCCCCTCCCCTACCCCCCTCGCTATATGGACAACCATTCTGCGTTTTTGTGGTTTGCATGTCTGCCTCTGTGTGTGTGTGTGTGTGTGTGTGTGTGCGCGCGCGCGCGCGCGTGCTTGCGTGTGCGTGCGTGCGTGTGTGTATGTGTGTTTATCTTTTTGCCCATCCCTAAGCTCCATCTGCTTCTATAGGCAACTCTTTCTGTGTGTCACCCTTTCTCTGTTTCTCTCTGTTCCCCTCTTCTGCATTCTAGTTTCAACGTTAAGTTCACTTCAGAATATTCAGAGAAAACTGTTTTCAATTTGATCATTACTAAAATCGTATCCATCAGTTAAAGAGAGAGAGAGACTGGGAGAGAGAGACAGACAGACAGAGACAGAGAAAGAGAGACAGACAGACACAGAGAGAGAGAGCGATGGGGGGCAAGGAGGATTTGCGAGGCGGTTAGACAGGAAGAATAGTACCAGAGACAGGCTGAGAATCAATCGTCTATTTCAAAAAGGTAATTATAATAACTATTAATACCTCTTTTTTTCTTTTCTTTTCTTTTCTACACATCTAGCACTCTAGGCATAAAAGGAAAGAAAGATAGAAAAGGAAAAGAAAAGAACACACACACAACCCAAACACATGCACAGGTCATATTCCACATGTATGAAAGAACACAGAGAGAGAGAGAGAGAGAGAGAGTAGAGACAGAGAGAGAGAGAACAGTACCACGAACATGAGAGAGTACCAGAGAATATGAGAGAGACAGAGACAGAGAGACACAGAGAGAGAAAGGTACCACGAACATGAGAGAGTACCAGAGAACATGAGAGAGAGAGAGAGAGAGAGAGAGAGAGAGAGAGAGAGAGAGAGAGAGAGAGAGAGAGAGAGAGAGAGAGAGAGAGAGAATAGTACCACCCACGCCCAGTTCAGACTGGCCTTAGAAGTACAGTCACAAGCAAAACATGCTTTGCCTCCTGCAGATAAAACTCTGTTCTTCGGGGCGATAACTACCAATTGAAATGGCGTGCCTTGCCTGAAAAGCATTCCCTGGTTGCCATGCACTCTTCGTTCACGTCATTTCAATTCTGACGCCACGGCTTCCAGATATGGTCATGCCATGGGATGGAATCGAGCTTTTTTTTCTGCATGATTCGTGCAGTTGTTGGGGTTTTTTTGTTGTTGTTTTTTTGTTTGTTTGTTGTTGTTTTTTTCCAGCAAACAGCAACATCGTGATAATAGTAATACAGGACCGCGCAGTGTTTGCTGGGGTTGTCATACAACAGCCTGATTTCAAACAGCAATAATGGCAACAACAACAAAATATAATAACAATAGGCTAGTAGTAAAGATGATAATGTTAGTTTAATGATACTACTACTACTAATAATAATATAGCACACTATCCAGAAATCTGCTCTAGGTGCTTTACAAAAACGCTTTTGTTAACATAAAATAGTATATCTATGTTACATACACACACCAAAATGTGACTACACACACACACACACACACACACACACACACACACACACACACACACACACACACACACACACACACACACACACACACACGGGCACGCACGCACACACATACACACACACTGCATACATACATTTTAACATACATGTGTATCTAACTGCTACCCTAACACATACGCACACATAGGCAGGCACAAACTTACATAAACGCACGCACACACAATACACATTCATATACATGCATGTAGTTATGTACACTAATGTAATACTAATAACAATGATAACAGGATAATATCAAAGATGATAAAGAGAACGATGATGCACGGGCGCACAGATGCGCATAAGATCAGGCATGTTAGTGCGCATACGTTCACACACACACACACACACACACACACACACACACACACACACACACACACACAATCAAGTCGATCCAACCCCCTTTCCGTCATCACCAACGAGCTAAGGGGGGAAACCTGTCCAACGGTTGGGAGTTCCCCATATGACGTCAGAATAGTGACGTGATCAAATTGCTGGGCGTAAAAGGGGACCTTCCCTCTCGCCTCAGAGCCCGGCCAAACACCTCGTCATCCTCCCCACCACCCACCCGAAAGGGGATCCCCTGGCTGTGAGTCAGAGGTGACAAGCTCTGAATCATTGCACACACACACACACACACACACACACACACACACACACACACACACACACACACACACACACACACACATGTACTACGCCCATTTTAAAACCACGAATATTTTATTTTACGCCCTTTATTCATACCTGACATATCTTACGCACTCGATCAGTCTCTTTTAAAAACCACGCCTTTTCTATAAACCACACATATTTTATTCATTAATTATTCGATAACATTAATATTCTGCAATTTTTATGTAATTATTAATACTTCAATCTTTTTCACACCCCAATCAAAACGAAATAAAACAAACGAATAAAAACACTTTGAGACCCGACGACGGCGCTATGAGTAACTTGAACTGACTGATTTCATTGGATATGATTTTGACTGATATAGTTTTTTGTGTTTTTTTTACATGTATCTCCGATTAAGTAAGGTGAAGAACGGCAGACGAGATTTCGGTGTCTTTGTACTGAGACATCTTCTAAAGAAAGAAACACTGTTTTAAATACAGCTAAAAGCCACTGGCGTGGGTGTTGAGAGAGGGCCGGCAATGAAGCGGGACACCCACCTGAGTGAACTGTGGACTAAAGAGGGCCTGCTTGGTATGGGGGGGGGGGGGGAAAGGGATAGGTCAGGAGGCGTGGTGGTGGGAGGAGGAACGTGTTTATTCTGTCCTTGATAGCACCGTTGGCGTTAACATGACGAACACACACACACACACACACACACACACACACACACACACACACACACACACACACACACACACAGAGGAGGAGGAGGAGGAACGTGTATAATTTATTCTGCCCTTGATAGTACCGTTGTCGTTAACATGACGAACACACACACACACACACACACACACACACACACACACACACACACACACACACACACACACACACACACACACACACAAAACAAACAAACAACAACAAAAAAAAAAAAACAACGAAACACACACACACACACACACACACACACACACACACACACACACACACACACACACACACACACACACACCATTTTTGTTAAAACCTGAAGTGCTCTCCCATATAGAAAATCAATATTCAAATTATCTAAAAATATACACAGACGGATCTGTTCTAGAAGATGGTAATTCAGGAGCGGCTTTTGTAATTCCTTCATTTAGAATAGAAAAATTATACTATATTGGTAGACAATATTCCATTTTCACAGCTGAACTTATAGCCATACTTATGGCCTTAAATCATATTTCAGACATTCCGAAAACTGTAAGTGAAATTTTATTATGTGTAGACTCAAAGTCAGTACTACCAGCTATAGAATCTTCAAATTCAAAGAAGCGAATTGAGATGACAGTGGAAATAAAACATATTATTCACCAACTGACAAAACAGGGCATTAAAATAACTTTCTGTTGGGTACCTTCGCACTGTTGAATATCTTCAAATGAGTGTGTAGACCAAGCAGCTAGAAGAGCAGCACGTAATTTCGAAGGCGCAGTACAACTTGATATCCAGTTAGATCTGCATGAATGCATTAGTTGTACAGAAAATCTATCTAGAAATCGATTTCAGAAATTACTTATAGATTCAAATAATCAATATTACCACTGTTGTGTAAACACAAAGAATGCAGCTAATCCCAAACATTTTCTAAATTCGACACCAGCAGCACATTCAAGACAAATTACAAGTCTAATGTATAGAATTCGTTTAAATGCCTTTCGTACAAAATTTTCTAAAAATATAAAATGTATATGCGATAAGCAAATAACTGTAAGCCATCTACTCATTCATTGTTCGAGCATAAGACCGTTAATTCCAAAAGATGTAGTTGTTGACTTTTCTTCCAATATTTCATTAGCCACTGAAAAGATTTTGAATGATTATTCATTGCTTAGAATGTTTTCAGAAATTTTAAACTCCAGTCCAGTTGGTATCCTCCTTTGATGTATTATAATTAATGTTGTTATTTATATTTACATTGTTGTAGGTTAATACTTGTTGATATGCATATACATTTTCTCCCTCCCATGACACCTTATTCAATACACACCACAATCTCTTTAGATTTTTTCTTATAATAATATACCTTTCCTCTGATACATGACATGAACACTTTTTTATACTAATATTCACATGCACTCCCTTTCCTTTATCCACTACTTTACTCCTTTACGTCTAAAAACACTTATAGTGAATAGACGTTAAACTGAAGATAAAACACACACACACACACACACACACAAACCAAATAAAAACAACCGTATTCTGGTTAACACAAAGGTTATGAGCAAGTCACAATTGGTTAGAAGTTTTCAACAACTTTATATTTTCTTTTGACCAATGAAACAATCTGTGCGTCTCCGTTTTTGTTTTTGGGGGTTTTTTTGTGGACATTAGGGGCGATGATGAGCAAGTGAGAGCTGGTCTGCAGTGCAGTTTTCCCTACATCCAGTCTTTTCTTTAGGGTCAGTTTGCTGTTAGGGACACGGCGGTGAGACGTGCTTGTTGCTGTCAGTGATTAGTGAGTCAGGCTGTGCACTTGGCTACAGGCCCTGCACTGTGTTGATCGTGTGTGACTGCTGAAGGGACTTGTGCTGGTTGTTGTTGTTCTTCTTTACTTCTTTCCTTCTTTTCTTTACAAAGTACTTTTGTGTCGCTTCTCTTCCTCTCTTTCTGCCTCTTTCTTCGTCAAAGCCTGCTATTTTTATCCTTCTTTATGTGCTCTCTGTCTCCAGTCTCTATCTCTGTCTGTCTGTCTGTCTGTCTCTGTCTCTTTCTTTCTCTCTGTCTGTCTGTCCTGTGTGGCCTTAGTTGCACGCACGCAATTCATGGCGGAGCATATATTTGTTACCTTTCTTGTCGTATCTATTTGTTTTATTATTTCATCGATCTATCTCTCTATCATAAATATCAATTAAGAAGACGTACAAAAATACTTTCAGAGTTGTTCGTGTCACAGAGTGACAGGGTAAGGTAGGAGGCTGGGGGTGACGATCGTTCTAAGAAAAAGAGACTGATGACAATCTGACTTTATTTAGTTTCCGTTTCGTTTTTTGACTCACTTGTGTAAACAAAGTGAGTCTATGTTTTAACGCGGTGTTCGGTTGTCTGTGTGTGTGTGTGTGTGTGTCTGTGGTAAACTTTAACATTGACATTTTCTCTGCAAATACTTTGTCAGTTGACACCAAATTAGGCATAAAAATAGGAAAAATTCAGTTCTTTCCAGTCATCTTGCTTAAAACAATATTGCACCTCTGGGATGGGCACAAAAAATTAAAAAATGAAGCCTAATTATATGCAAACTGCATTTACTGTTATATTTATTTATTTATTTTATTTTTATTTTTTGTATTCTCTAAGCTTGGCACTTTGATCTGATATTCTGACCCAACAACAAGAGCAGTCATTATTATCGTTTTTTTTGTTCAAACAGGAACTTCTTTTGCTAAGCATGGAAGTTTTATTTATTTTGCAAACGTTTTTGGTGCAGATAGTAAAAAAAGGGAAATTACTCTGTAATTAATGCTAGGGGAGTTAATTTGCTTTAAACTGATCTTTCTCATCTTAAACATTACATTTTGAAATTATACTCAATACATAAAAAGGTTGGGTTTTTTAAGTGTATCACAAGTGAGTCTTGAAGGCCTCGCCTCTCTTGTTCTTCTTCAAATACCCGTGCTCTGAACAGAATAATGATAGGAGCAAAAAAATGGTGCTTATGCCAGGAGTGGGGTGGTGAGACTGATGTTAGAGATGTGACTATGAAGAGGCAGGCTTATTTCGGGTGGTTGCAGATCCATGTTACTTTTTTTTTTTAAAGGTTGCCTTTCGTAACGATAATGACAATAGTAATAATAATAATAATATATTACGAATATACTACTACTACTACTACTACTACTCCAATGTACATAGCGCCTTTCTATGCACAACATGTTCAAATGCGCTGGACAATGCAAAAAGTCACACGGGAAACATGGCATCTAAACACTAACATGAAAAATCTAACATTCATACTCACGCACAAACGCACAACCAAACGCTATAAAGTATGTTCAGACACAAGACACGCCCTAGTGTTTCAAATCAAAGAGTATCATCTGAATGGTAATCACTGCAGGTAAGTGTTTTACGGATTATCAATAGGAGGCTGAATTGCAATGTAAGCCTGTCTTGTCTGGTTGGATTGTTGGTTATTTTGCTTGCTTGTTTGCTTGTCTGTCTGTCTGGATGTCTCTCGGGGGAAGAAGGCCTTTTAAACAAAGAGAGAACGAGAGAGAGAGAGAGGGAGAGAGAGAGAGAGACTTTTTGTCCAGCTTCTCTCTATGTAATGACGTCCACAGATGTGGGAGATACGGAGGCCTTTAGTGTCAATTCCCTATACATATATTTGCTTTTATAAAAAATGCGGTGATGGAGGCATATTTGTGTAACTTCCCTTCAAAGACATTTTCTTTGCACATGGGAGGAGACACACAGTCAACCTGATCATGCAACCTGCCCTTGAAATTATCCCTTAGAGGGTGGGGGTAGGAGTGGGGGATGGGGGGGGGGGGGGGGGGGGTATTAGCAAGGATGGGATAATTCTGTTGCCTCGGCCATCTTCCCACCTCACAGCCTCCTATCTCCTTCTGGGGGATGAAGTCTTCGACTTCAGTCATGTGATTGAACTGACTTTTTTTTTCTTTTCTTTTTTAAACAATACACCATTATACGCATTGCTACCTTTTTGTGTGTTTCCTGTTGTTGGCGGACTGTTGTTGCTGTTGAGGTTCCTTTTTTCCTGTCATTATGATGATGATGATTATTATTATTATTATTATTGTTGTTGTTGTTATAATCAAATCAATCAGTCAAAAACACTTTATTAATCGCCATGGAAATTAACTTGTGCGATCACAAGCTCGTTGTAAACACCAACATAAAATGATATTGTGCAACATAAAAAAGATTAAAACTGGTCAAATAAGTATTCCCAATAGCTCACGATAGACTACCCCCCCTCGTCCCCCTCACACACACACATAGTCACGTTAACACAACAGGGTATTGCACAACAATATTTACAAATGAAAACATCCAACAAATAAAAATATATATTACTAAAATGACATGTGCGAGCGCAAACACACGCACGCACGCCCCCCCCCCCTCCACACACACACGCGCGCGCGTTAATACCATAAGGTATTGTACAACAATACATTAATAAAAACAGCCAGGAAATAAATCGTATATATAAGTGAAATGCTCTCACTCTCTCTCTCTCTCTCTCTCTCTCTCTCTCTCACTCACACACACACACACATGCACATGGATGTAGGCACGTATGCACTGCAGGCATTATTATTTTTAATACATTTTTTATATCAATCAAATTATCATTAGTAGTAGTAGTATTATTAGTATTGTTGCTGTTGTTGTTGTTGTTACCATCATCATCATCATCATTTTCATCTTCGTATTTATTCTATTTCAAACATTTGCCTTCTACGCACATATCACCTGATTTCATTTTTATGTATTTACTGATATGTTTATTTTGTTTATTCATTCTCTTTCTCCTTGTGTTATTGCATAGAATAAACCTGGGGTTGGCTGTCAAGGCATGACCAGTGCGTTGATGTCAAGCATCTGCTGACTTTTTTTTTTTTTTAAGGAGATATGGTGTAGCATATATATGGATCAGTCCACACGCTTAATCTCCAGGAAACAGAAACTTTACAAAAGGAACTGGTCAAAACAGTACCTATTCTCTTCTGATTTTGATTCATCCAGTCCCTTGAAATCCTTAGTCCTAATGATCGCTGAGGGTTCAGTCAATGTCTAACCAAATGAAACAATGCATCAAAACATCATACATTAACCCCACGGGTTTTTTATTTTTAAATTTTTTTTTTTAGATGTATTACAGTTTATTTACTGTTTTTGTACCAGAGCACAGATCGTTCTCTCTCTCTCTCTCTCTCTCTCTCTCTCTCTCTCTCTCTCTCTCTCTCTCTCTCTCTCCCTTCCTGTGTCTGTGTGACGGTGGGGGTGGAGATGTGTGTGTGTGTGTGTGTGTGTGTGTGTGTGTGTGTGTGTGTGACCCCCCCTCCCCGCCTCCCTTGTCACCCTCTCCACTACTACCCTCACTCCGTCTGACTCTCCTTCTGTCCATCACAACTCTTCAGTTGACCAACTGCCCAGGGACCTGAACCTTGCCCCTCTTATCAACACCTGCAGTTCCACACGCATGCTAACACGCAAGTGCGTGGGCGAAGGAAAAAAAACCAACAACCCAAAAACACACACACACACCCATGACTAAAAAAAAAAGGATGGCTTCTTTGTAGAGCAAGCCACCCAAATGCACGCAGACCAACACAAGTTTGGGGTTAAACCCCTCGAGGTGAAGATTCTACTAGCAATTCTTCGTGCAGGTACACAGAAGTGAATCAGATTTAAACAATTCTGTTGTGCATTTACACATGGTGAATCAGATTTTTAGAAACGTTGAAAAACACTACGAACGTGCATCTGCACACATGATGATGTCATAGAACAGGACATCGGTACAGAAATACAGAAATATTCCCTTTTAAAACCCTGCGTTTGCGACTTCATAAAATATTATGACATTATTCGTGACGCCCTTGAGAGGGGTGGGGGTGGCGGTGGGGGGAACTAATGGGGATGTTTTCCCTTTGAAATAATAATTTTTGTGTTCGTATGGACAGTTTTTGTCATGGGGGACAGAACGATTTGTCAGTGGAATCATGGTATCAAAAAAAAAAAAAAAAAGCAAAAGAAGAACGAGAGGAAGAACAAAAAAAAAAAAAAGAAGAGCGATAACAAGAACAAGAAGACAGAAAAGATAGAAATAACAGAAAAGAAAACAACAACAAACACTTAAAATCGGCACCAAACTGTAAAAGAAGGGTTATCTAATTGAATTGTAGCCTTGTTTGCCCTTGTCAATTCCACACACAGTAGCCGACTCCTAGTCAAGATAAATAACAAGGAATCGTACTTAACTAAAAGAGAGATAAAAAAAACTTAGGAAAGAAGAAGAAGATGAGAGGAGGTACTACCCCTCCCCCATAGTGACATATCAAAACGAAGCTCGGCACACTAAGATGGACTGCAAGGAATTGCAACTGAAAGAAAAACATTACTTATGAAAGAAAAAAAGAAGGACAGGGGTCGCCCACCCCTACCCACATTGACATATCAAAACGAACTTTGGCACACAAACTGGGTGTTGCCCATCTCATCGCAAATAGACAGTGACTGAGAGGACGAGAGAGAGAGAGAGAGAAGCGTAGGTTGTGTTGGTCGCTGCATCCCATCCTTCTGTACACACAACGTGCTCCCAGCAAAAAAAGAAAAAGAAAAAGAAAAAAAAAGAACGTACACACACACACACACACACACACAGAGAGAGAGAGAGAGAGAGAGAGAGAGAGAGAATTTAAAGGGGGAAAGAAAACACAGCACCCAAATGGTAGAAACATAGTGACTAGGTGTTTTTTTTATTTTTGGCCTCTCATTCGGGTAAGGTTGACGTCACATGGTAAACTTAAACCGGGAAAGCGGCTCGCCGATTGGCTGGTTGTGACGAATGCACGAGACGCCTCACTGTACCTTCCTCCCTCACTGTATAATTCTGACAAAAACTCCACGGTTTTTTTTTCTTGTTTATTCTAATCTTTCTCATTAGACGATACATTTTATACACCAGTAATTTAGTGAGAACAGCGAGGTGAGGTTCGCTTGGCTGCTACTGTGTGTTGAAATGGACGATCAGTTACACTGAGCAAAAGGACTGATGTGTGTACCGAAAGATCAAAACTGAAAAAGACTATTTAACCACCGCGATAATTGACATTATTTTTAATACATTTTATTGTACCGAGGAAACCCAAACGTTAGGATATTTCGAACCCAATAAGATAAGATTAAAGACTGATTGATACGTTTATGTTAAAAACTGTCTACGGAGATCAAATTTGCTGGCTGTCTTTGTGCTGTCATAAGATCCAGTTGGAGAAGTTGGAACTTTACGATATCAAACGAGACAACTGTCTTTGTGCCAGACCCGCATCTGTGTAGATGTTAGTGTTCAGGTCCGACCAGCAGGAAGACTAGAATGGATGGCTTCAGTGCAGAGGACTCTGGCTCCAGGTATTCGGAAGAAGAGTACTGTGAAGATGAAAGGTACTGGGAAGACGATTCATATTATGTCCAGGTGAGTCAGTGTGCATTAATGAATGGAAACGTTTAGGAATGTCTGAACACACACACACACACACACACACACACACACACACACACACACACACACACACACACACCACTCATGCTTACACACACACATGCACACACGCACATTGACATGCAGACACGCGCGTGCAATGCAGGCCTTAATCAAAATAAAGTAAACGCACGTGCTGTATTATCTTGAACATATCCGTTGGCATAAGTTTAGTATATCCGAGTGAAGCTGTTGACGACACAATTGAAACATGTCCACGTGAAGCATCCCTTATGATTTTTTTTTTTTTTTTAGAGAGGGGAGTGGGGGTGGGGAGGGGGTGCCCCCAGTCGTTAGCCCGCGACGCTATTTCTCCAGGACGGCTGGTATCCCTTTATATGATTTCAGCGTATCCAGGTAGAGCCTTTCACGCTGCTTCCAAGGCGTGAGTCACGCGGGTCCCGTTGTGCACAACATCCCCCCTCACCCCGAAATGCCATACCCGGGGTGGCTGTCGGCCTCTGAGCATTCTTCATCCAACCTCCTGCTCATCCTCCTGTCTATCTCTGTCTCTGTATCTTGCTGTGTTTGTCTGTTGGTCTGTCTATCTGTCTGTCTGTTTGCTGTTTACATAAATAAGACATTTCAGTTGAGGGGCTACTCTGACGGACAATGTACTTTAGTTAAAACCCTTTGCGTACAATGTCAGTGAACGCTGCTTTCTTACGTTAGGTGTTCGTCCCCGCCCAACTTTCCCTTTGAAATGGGCAGATGGCCCAGTTCATTGAATTATTTGTCTTGTCATGTCTTGTCTTGTCTTGTGCTGTCCTGTCTGAACTTATTTTGTCTTGTTTTGTCATGGTGCTTCTTGTCTATCTGTCTGTTCATGTCTGTCTCCCTGTTTGTCTGTCTGACTGTCTGCCTCCTCTCTCTTCTTGTCTGTCTGTCTTTCTTGGTATCTTTGCATATGCCTGTCTGTCTGTCTGTCTGTCTGTTTGTCTGTCTGTCCTCCCCTTAGTTTATAACAAGGATGGGCACATTCTTTATAACATCACAGACAGTAAAAAAACAACAACAACAACAACAATATGAAATGTAACTGCTGAAAAATATTACAACTAAACGCATACGATACTAACACTTCCTGTTTCTGATGAAAACTATTTCGGGGAAAGCTCTAAAAGAACAAGGATCAATGCACGTCACTGTCTTCGTTTCTTAATGAATGAACAAAAAGAGCTGTGACAGAAAGGAAACATCTGTAGGCCTAACAGAAAAGACATGGCCGGATTTATTTTCAAACCAAAAAAAACAAAACAAAAAAACCGGGTGTTTTACAAAAACGAAACAAAAAAAATGCTCTGGCAATTATTTGTGTTAAAAAATTAAGCTTCCATTGGTTTAGTTCTGCTTTCTATTTCCTTTCCTTCTCTTTCTTTCTTTTTCTGTTCGACACGGCTTCTCACATTGAAGGGAAAAGCTGAAAACAAATGAATGTCAGACTCCATTCTTTTCTCTGGATCAGGTGTAACTGCCATAGCCAAGTGACGATGTTGTGTGTCAGTTCTGTTTGAGGTCCACATCATGGTAACTCTCTCTCTCTCTCTTTCTCACACACACACATGCATACACACATGCGCACACACACACACTCACACTCACACACACACACACACACACACACACACACACACACACACCGACGCAAGTGGTATGGAATCCACTAGTTAGACAGACATAATAAACTTCTTTTTTTATTCTTTATAACTAAGGCAGCCTTTTCCACCCAAACCTTTATTCCAATGGACATTTTTATCAACGTGTGAACACGTACGTGACTAAACCACCTGGTACGAAATGGACAGTAAATTAATGACAAGAAAAATAGTTTAAAAACACACAAGCAAACGCCCTTTGGGAGCCTATTATTCTCTTTTCTCTGTTTTTTTGTGTTTTTTGTTGTTGTTGTTTTTTGTTTTTTTATAAGAGAAATAGGTGTTCAGCGTGTTCGTTATTTCCGGTTGTTTCGAGTTGTTGAGTTAACCCTTTGTTTTTTTTAGTATTATAAGGAAGAAAAAAAGAAAAGAAAAGAAATAACAGTGTCAAAAAAGCAAAAGGAAAAATAAACACACACAAAGAGATACACATGAACAACTTTTTTGGTTGTATTGACGAAACGAAAGAAAAAAAATGCCGATGTAGCAGCCTACTCTTACCCCTCCCCCCCCCCACCCCCACCCCCAATGGTTGTTTTTACCCCGGGGTTAAATCTGGCTAGCGCACAATACCAACCTCGGTATCTATGTATACTAGCCTGGAATGACCTGTGCGTTTTAACTTCGACTAGTTAGATCCCGAGCAGTTCCCCGGGGAAAATTGAAACGTCCCCCTGACGGAGCTACGGAAGGCGGGGAGGGGCGATTTGGGACCTTTCGCCGGCTCAGTACAAGTTTTCTTTTTTAAATTTTTTTCTTTTTTTTTTTACGATGTTCGTCGCTCAGTATCGAACTGCAGGGCAACAAGCAGTAACGATTATAGTTATATTTTCCAAAGTCTCCATTTGCAATCGCGATTAATTTGCAGGAGAATATGATAAATTTTCAAATGCCATTTTAGCACGACCGATTTCACGAAAACTGAATAAGTGATCAAATGGCTGCCACATCGATGGATCATTTCAAAAACTGTATGCGTCAATGACCGTCACGAAAGCTAAATCGTAACCCCTTTTTTGTATTCATTTAATCATTTTCTTTCTTTCTTTTTTTCTTTGTTTCACTGGCTGTAGGTTTTTCCCTTTCTTCCATCTGTCAGTCTGTGTTTCCGTGTCTGTCACTTTGTCTACATCTCGGTCTGTCTGTGTCTTTGTGTGTCTGTGTCTGTGTCTGTCAGTCTATCTGTATATGTCTTTGCCTGTCCTTCTGTCTCTTTGTCTTCTCCCACCCCCTCGTCTTTCAAACACACACACACACACACACACACACACACACACACACACACACACACACATACATACATACACACACCACACACACGCACACACATACGCACACACACACACACACATACGCACACGTGCGCACATACACACAAACGCGCACGCACGCACGCACGCACGCACATACACTCACACAGACACAGACAGACACAGACACAGAAAGAGAGAGAGAAAGAGAGAGAGAGAAACGAGAGTGGGAGGAAGACAAATTGACCAGTAACGACAAGTCTATGACGAATCAGGCTGGGGGCGATCCCCACACTACTTGAACCACCATCAGGAAGGGTGACCAACAACCAGGGGCAAGTCTCAGGCAGGGTCTGCATAGTCCACTACCACTGCTGTTACACCCCCTACCCCCTTTTTTCTGACGCCCACAAGTCCACCCTTACGAGCCAGGGTTGGCAGGCATGGCTCACGTTTGAGGACTTCATACAGAGAGAGAGGGGGGGGGGGAGGAGAGGGAGACAGAGAGAGAAAGCAAGGGGGGAGTGGTGCAAGCAAGAGGGGGCGTCTAGAAACAAACGAGTGGACAGAAACAAACTGCAAACGGGTGGCCAGCCACTCACTTTCGCTTAACTCTCACTGGTCACACAACAACTGCAGGGGGTGACTATTTTCGCAGCCTCTGAGGTCCAGCTGTTGATGATATCTTGTTGTAAGTTTACTGGGAAGAAAAACAACAAAAGCCCATTCACTAGTGTGTCATGTGAAAGTTTTCCACCCCGCGTTTTCGCAGACTTCTGCTAATTCTTAAAACAAAGTTTTTCAACTCGCAATTATCATTGACGAAGTGACAGGGTATCTTGGATTTTTTTTTTTAAAGAAGTAGAAGAAAAAAAGAAAAGAAAGATGCTGATGTCATAGTCGAAGAATTTCTGGTCCAACCATGGTTTCTTGAGAGGATCCCTGACATAACGCAGGCTCGGATCACTGACATTTACTGACAAGATTTAAAGAAAAACAAATATCAAAAAACAGGTGAGTCAGGTTGGTTCAGCTGTTATTAAGATTACGACATAGAAAATATCGTCAGAGAGAAATGTTTGTTATTGGACGTTTCTCCTTACATTCATCATGCTATCATCAGTTTTTTTTGTTTTGTTTTTTAGGGGGGGGGGGGGTGGAGGGGGGGTCATCGATATATATTTTTTTTTGTTTTGTGTGTTTGTTTCGGGAGTTAGTTTTGTTTAGTGTGTTGATCTGTTTGCTGGCTGGCTGGATGGCTGGATGAATGGTTGGATGGTTGGTTGGATGGTTGGTTGATGGGATGGTTGGATGGTTGGTTGGATGGTTGGTTTGTTGGGTGGCTCTCAGCCGTTTGCTTTGCTGGTAAGCTGGCTAACTGTTTGTGGTTGACTTGTTTTGTTTACGGAGATTTCTCTCTGCCTGTTTTACCTTCCCTTGAGGCCTCCGACATTCTGATGTTTTGTAATCAACAATGACTGCGTCATCCAACACGAGCTTTGCTTTTCTTTCGTTCTTTTTTTCCATTTCTTTCAGATTTTTGTAACTTTTATTGTTAGTTATCTAAGTGTATTTATTTTCCTTTACAGATACAGACGTTTGAATCAAATATTCTCACTGGTAATAAGATAAGATGTTGACAACTAAACACTAGCACCATTCTGTTAAAATCTTCTTCTTCTTCTTCTTCTTCTTTTATTAAGTTATTGCCCAGAATGCTAAACCTGTGTATGGACGACTCACTGAAAGACCAAATTGTGTAATCCAGACATAATACGTAACTCGGGCTAGCTCTTGTCAAAGTGTGATGGATAAGTTTGAAATTTCTTGTTTTGAAAATGAAAAGAAACGCAAACATAGGCAGCAGAGACAGACTCACGAGACTAAATAACGAGCTAAAACTATTGTCAGTCTCAGCTTGGCTTATTGTTATTATACATTGTAATGAAACGGGCGTATTCGTAAGGCAATAACAGGTCGAGAAATAAACAACAACATCTATTTCTCCATTCAAGACTTAATTGCACAGTGGTGAACAAATAGGCAAATATGCACCATGTATCCTCTAAGATTTTCGTCCATTTTGATAGATTAATAAACATTCACGCAACCAGAAGAGAACTGGGGGCTCTGCTCTGCTTCGCTCTCTCCTCGGGAGAGGGGGGAGGGTGGAGGTGGACAGAGAGACCACTCTAAGTCGCAAGGAGACATCAGCTGCGACAAAAAAAAAGGTACAATTCAGCGTCACGCGGTTTTCCTACAAGCGGAAAATGTCACACACAGTTTGCGCGCGTAAGATTCCTTGAATAAACAGAGGAGCAAAACGAAAATGATCTGAACGTAATGCAAAAATGTTGTATTCGTTTTACACGTGAGGTTAGAAATGCGTATGTAATTGTTTTGCACGTGAGGTTAAAAGTGTATATGTATGTATGTATGTATGTATGAACGTATGTAGGTAAGTATGTAAATTATCTCCTCAAACTAATGCTATGTATGTATGTATGTATGCACGCA
>NC_134876.1:53607437-53627437 GCF_041734735.1 Babylonia areolata | reverse complement strand
TAAGCTTATCTATTATTTATTAACCTTTTTTTTTTCTTTTTTTCCCCTCAAGGCCTGACTAAGCGCGTTGGGTTACGCTGCTGGTCAGGCATCTGTTTGGCAGATGTGGTGTAGCGTATATGGATTTGTCCGAACGCAGTGACGCCTCCTTGAGCTACTGAAACTGAAACTGAAACTTATCAGTGAACACTGGATCAGAGATCCAACACATAACCGATTCTGCAACTGCACCTCCTTCAACGATTTATTTTACCAACAGCTATTCCGTTTTTAACTCAGTTCTTAAGGACAAGTGGCATTTACCATACAAAAACCTTCCCTCCTTCGCACTGAAATCTTTTTCTTTCTTTTTTCTTTTTTTCATGCGAATTCTCCCATAAAGTGGAAACTATGTGTTTGATTAGGGGATTAGCATTCAGTATCCATTTGATCTTTTATTTGGTGTTGTTGTTGTCTTGAGAGTGGGTTGAACGTGTACATGTCTTATTGCCTTGTCGATACCAAGTGTCCATTTTAGGGCTGCTGTATCTCTTTGTCTTTATGTGTTTCAATAGAGAGGAAAGATAACAGGAAAACCTGCGATAGCGAACAAATACGCGACTAAACGGAATTAGTATACATCGATCAGAAGTGAACGATTTCTTTCAGTTACAGGTGAAGCCTAAACGTAACAGCAGGCTGTTCCGTAGTTTGGGGGGGATCAGAAGCACGACAGGGACACACAGAGCTGGCTTGAATTTGGACTTTGTCTGCTGTTTTGAAATGACGATTATTAAAGTGTTCTACAATCAATGATAGTTTGAGAGTTGCATTATTTTAATCTCCTTTTCCAGCCGTCACATGACTTTTCGTGATAGGACGGGCTAAAAATGTATTTCAACAACAACAACCGGACCCTGTTACAGTGACGATGCTGCCACACCCCTCCCCCATCCCACCCCATGACGTCACCTTTATAGTTTTTGAACAGACTGCAGTGGATCCTACTTATACAAAGGCGTGTCACTCACTTATAATCACCTGATGATGATGATGCTGTAGAATAGAAAAAATCCAGTACGTATATATTCATGTATACAGTTTTGGATATATCCAGTATATATTGGTTGGTGAATAAATAACAGAACATAACAGCGGAGGGAAACAAGGCAAACTAGCAAAGGCAAAAAACAACAACAAAAAGACAACAACAAAACACACACACAAAAGCAAAAACAAACAAACAAAAACAACTAAGCAACTCTTCCATCATTAAAAGTTTGGGTTTTTTTTATACAAAATACTTTCAATTCTAAATCATCGGGGTGCACGGGCAGGAGAATATGTATGTAGGTGGAAAGGTGCATTCAAACCCTTCAAATTTTGATATCATATGTTCTTTGCATATTACAAGGTACAGAATAAGGCAGAGCACTGGTTCCTGATTTTGCATCAACATACAAAACTGAAATAAAAAAAAAGTCTTCTCATGTCCAGATTTCTCAATAATTTTTTGAGAGAAAAATAGTATGATAAAAGTAGAAAAAAAAACCCATAAAAACAAAATTGTGAAAACCGGAAAGTGCTGAATGTGGTAAAGGGCTACACAGCAGATCTACATCCTCAGAAATCCACCCCGGGTGGGTGGATGCCTGTGTCTCTAGACACCAAATGGACAGGATGGGGAGGGGAGCCAAAGGAAATGGCGCCAGTGGTTTTATCTGGTACGTCATCCCTTTTGGCCTCGCCCTCAGCTTCCGTTGTGCGCCATCTTGCGGCTTCCTCCGTCCATCTGCTAGTTACCGTTCTTGGCCACAATTCGTTCTTCTTCTTTTTTTCAGTTGCAAATAGTTTTTGCTTACTTGTTCTGCAATCACTGATGTATTTTGTTTTCTTGTGCAGGTAATACTCAGAGAGGAATTGGTTTTCGTGAAGCATCTCTCCCTGTTTCTGTCTCTGTTTCTCTTTCTCTCTGTCTGTGTCAGTCTGTCTGTCTCCCTCTGTCTGTCTGTCTCTGTCTCTCTAGCAGCTGGGCACCACAAAAGATTTTTTCAGTAAGTGAACTGCAAGAAAGACTCTTTGTGTACTGTATGAGTTTCAGTTGAAATAGAAAAAACAAATTCAATTATACTCTCCGTCTCTTTTCCTCTGTCTCTCTCTTTCCATTTCTCTCTTTCAGTTGAAATAATGAAATAGTATTTTTTCAGTCATTCTCCCTCTCTCTTTCAGTTAAAATGAAAATAGTGCTCGCTCTCTCTCCTCCTCCTCCTCCTCCTCTCTCTCTCTCTCTCTCTCTCTCTCCCCACCCTACCAGATTACAACGTAACCATAAACATGTATATGCTTGTATACGCAGTTTGGTAGCTACACCTCCAGTGACAGAACTAGTTACACAAACGTGCTGGATGCATGTTACCCATACCAACAGCTTTGTGGATCAGCAAGCTACGCTGGAACGCTTAGGCTGTGATCGTCGGGTTCAAAAGTATCAGGGAAGGATCATGCTAAAAATCTGGTCATTCCTCAGTTAAATGATTGGTGATTTAACTGTTTTGGGCTTCACTCTTTTTGTTTGCATAATGTGTGTAAAAGATATATTTGTGTAAAGTTTCACTGCCCCCAGTAGATTTGCGAAATAAAGTAATTGCTTTGCCCTACTAAATGCACCGTCCAGCTTTTCTTCGGGAAATAATATTCGAAGTGGGAAGATGGTTTAGAAGTTACGGGTAAGACGATACAACCTACTGGACTCAGCGGCAGACTACATGGAGAAGTACGCAAATAGGGGATGGGGGGAGAAAGGTATGTGGTCGGATCGGCCGGGATTGGACGTGTCAACATCTCCCATCATTAGCACCCGCCTGCCTTCGCTTCATGTCGCCCACATCTCTCCCCACCCACCCGTCCACCCACCCACCCATCTCGCATTCACCCCAGTCAGCCCTGCCTCCCTCCCTTTCCATGGTCTCTGGGCCAGCATACACTTTGGGTACAAACACATCCCTTACTTTGTGATTAACTTGACAGTTGCTACAGGTTGGCATGTGTTGGTGCGGTGATGATTGTCTGAAGCTCGTTAAGCGTGACAGTGCACTGATTGATTTTCAGTCTGGGAGGAAGATATTAGCTTACTTTCGATCTTTTGAAAACTGACTTGAAAGATTTCACTCTGTCGGTTGCTGTACCTTTTTTTCGGTTCAGTTTTTGATAATTTTCGTTTTTGCTGACTTTTCCTCACTGATATACGAGCATAAAACCAACACGTCTGTGATACAGATTTAAGAAATTTTGCATGATTTCTCAAATGTAGTAACTTTTCGAACAAAATCAAAGTTACGGCTTTGTCTGGAGCAAAATGAAATAATTTCGATCAAACTAAACTCTGTCTTTCGAAAGCGCTTTTGAAAAGACTGCATCAAAATCTCGTACAGTGGAACGAGGTTAGTTCTGAGAATCAAGAAGACGACAATTTGGAGGGCGGAGGCAGCACGTTAAGCGCTTGCCTGTATGCTTGATCCAAATGAATAACACACCACAGCGCCTGAGGAAAATCTATGGAGAAGTAAGTGACCGCTTCTGTGTATGCATTTCCATTCACTGTTGCTGGTTTAAACAATGTTTTGTTTGGAGCCCGTCACAGAACACCTCAATTAGCCCACAGACAAACAGCACAACAACAAAAAAGTCGCATATAAAGCCCTGTTCTGATTTAAGTGCATTATAAACATGAAACTAATATCTTCACGGCTAGAACGTATTTCAGACTTCACTGTTAGCACAGCAGCATTAGCAGAATAAAGATCGGTCGGTATAATGGTGTTGCTTGGACTTGGGGGCTATTATCTATCTGTAGTTTGAAAGTTGTCGTTCTTGTTTTTGAAAGTTGTCGTTCTTGTTTTGCTGGTTTGGGTGACCCAGGGAATTATTTGATCATTAGGTGGCGTTAATGTTTCAGGCGACTTCATTTAGTGCTGGTGGCTCAAGGTGTTAATAGTTCTGATTGATGTTCAAACGATGAACACTATAACACTAGGTGTTTTGCTTGTGACTCCAGATGTTCTGAGCACCATTGATTGGTATTTTTCAACAATGTCCATTGAAAACAATGGACGTTTTTAAAATGGCATGTGATCCATCATGATAAATGTTGCGTTCTTTTCTGTAAATACTGTATTCATTAAAAAAAAAAAAAAAAAAAAAAAAGAAAGAAAGAAAAAAGAAAAAAAAGGACAGCTCTGATATTTTGTTCTGATTACATTTGTATGCGTTGCACACAACTATACACTCAAAGATGACAGTCTATGTCGTCGAGGATGTACAAAAACCGGGATATTATGTAAAACAAGTTATTCATAATTCACTCTGATCTCTCTTTCCCTCTCTGTCTCTTAACTATCTGTTTCTACGTGTCTCTCCCGATGTCTGTCTCTGTCATGGTCTCTCTCTGTCTCTGTCTGTCGGTCTGTCTGTCTCTCCCATTCAGGGATGGATAACGCTTTCTCATTCACCATTCCATTGTATGAAACCTTCCATAGAACGACTAGCTTTACTAGCTTTCCATTGACATTTTTTATCAGCAATAGCAAGCATGTTCATGTATTTTGAAGAACAGCAAGAGGTTGCTCATATTTGTTATTGTTTCCTCGCTTATCATTGTGTTATCTACTACTGCCATTTGGACGTTCAATTACACATATAATCATTTGTTTTCACGTTTAGAATGGCTACTGTTTTGCGTTGTTTCATTTCGTTTTTCATGTGCTTGTAAGACTTCCGGCCAAGCAGGTTTTTACGACGAAACAAATCGTTTTGATCAGAAATACGCTCCAAACAAAAGCACGGAATCTGAATTCTTAACGATTATGGTAATACATTCTGGCAGCATTACAGACAGATAAAAAGACAGACAGACAAACACACACATTCTTGCACACACACACACACACACACGCACGCACGCACGCACGCACGCACGCACACACACACACACACACGCACACACACACACACACACACACACACACACACACACACACACACACACACACACACACACACACACACACACACACACACACACACACACACACACACACACACACACACACACACACACACACACGTTTAGCCTTACGGTAATCGGCTCACGACTGTCATCAGTTTGATAAATTACACAACCAGAAAATCAGACGCGCCTGTTAGAGATACTGTAATCCATGTCAGCGTTCGATGGGTTATAGAAACAAGGACATACCCATTTCATGCACATCCCCGAAAACTGAGTATGGTTGCCTACATGGCGAGGTAAAAACGGTCAAACTCATAAACGCCCACTCATACATTTTATGTCGGTGTTTCAACGAGCCTGTGATTGCACAAGCTGATTTCCATGTGGATTAATAAAGTGTTTGATTTGACTTGATTTGATTTGATTGAACGTGGGAGTTGCAGCCCACGCACAGAAGAAAACCACCAGTTTGTGAGATAACTGAAATATCGATAAATAACGTTCTTATTCAGACATATATATATATATATATATATATATATATATATATATATATGTGTGTGTGTGTGTGTGTGTGTGTGTGTGTGTGTGTGTGTGTGTGTAATAAATTACTGAGTATGCTCATGAATAAACCATTGTATGAGCGTAATTATCAGTGTCATTGTTACTTTTGTCTCCAGAAAATCAGCCACTATTTTGTTGTTGTTGTTGTTGTTGTTTTTGTTGTTGTCAATTCCGTTGAAACTCTAACTGCCCGAAAAAATGCCCGTACGGCCTGTGTGTACGTACACGCTTATGTGCTTGTTCTTGTTGTCAGTGCATGCTGCGGAAACACAAGTGTAGACAAAGGAGTGATTTGTTTGTCAGTGAACAATATGGGTGTAATGCGGGGTAGCTGGGTAGGAAAATACAGAAAATGTGAAAGTGTGTGTTTGTGAGTGAGTGAGTATGTGTGTGTGTGTGTGTGTGTGTGTGTGTGTGTGTGTGCTCGTGCGCGTGTGTGAGAGTGTGTGTGTGTGTGTGTGTGTTGTGTGTGTATGCGCGCGTGTGTGTGTGCGTGCGTGCGTGCGTACATGCTACATATCTTTTGGTTTGTGATAGGGTCTTGTTTCTTCTCCTCTCCTCACCTTTTTGTACTTGTTCCATTATTTGTTTCCTTTCCTGTCGTTCTTGCCTTTAGAGAATAGGAGTGAGTGATATAAATAGGAGCAGGGAATTACGTAGATGCTTCAAGCAAACAAATCACAGCTTCAAATAAAAAGAATTATATTATAAGGTTTTGAATCACTAGAATAGAAACACAAAAGCAAAATTCCCCATCCCCCTCCAAGGTTGAAGGCAATGTCAAAGACGAAGGGTCAGAATTACGTTGAAAAGAATGATAGAAGTAGGGAGGACTTGAGTGGAGAGGGTGGGGAATTGGCGAAGATGAAGACACAGTGAAGAAAAGGGGGAAAGAAAGAAAGAAGACAGAAAGAGAGAGAGAAAGAAAGAAAGAAAGAAACAAACAAACACAAGAGAGGCAAGGCCTTTAAGACTCACTTGTGAGTGAGAGTAAAACACACAAGCTTTTTATGTATTGAGTATAATTTCAAAATGTAATGTTTAAGATGAGAAAGATCAGTTTAAAGCAAATTAAGTCCCATAGCATTAATTACAGAGTAATTTCCCTTTTTTTACTATCTGCACCAAAACGTTTGCAAAATAAATAAAACTTCCATGGTTAACAAAAGAAGTTCCTGTTTGAACAAAAAATGATAATAATGACTGCTCTTGTTGTTGGATCAGAATATCAGATCAAAGTGCCAAGTTTAGAGAATACAAAAAATATAAATATAACAGTAAATGCAGTTTGCATATAATTAGGCTTCATTATCTATTTTTTTGTGCCCATCCCAGAGGTGCAATATTGTTTTAAACAAGATGACTGGAAAGAACTGAATTTTTCCTATTTTTATGCCAAATTTGGTGTCAACTGACAAAGTATTTGCAGAGAAAATGTCAATGTTAAAGTTTACCACGGACACACAGACACACAGACACAGACACACACACTCACACACACACACACACACACACACACACACACACACACACACACACACACAGACACAGACACAGACACACACACACAGAGAGAGAGAGACAACCGAACACCGGGTTAAAACATAGACTCACTTTGTTTACACAAGTGAGTCAAAAAAACAAAAGACAGAAAGAAAGAAAGAACGACGTAAAAATAAAACGGTTAGTATTTCAGTCAACAATCGGAGGCTGATAGAGAGAGACAGAGACAGAGAGAGACAGAGACACAGAGGGAGAGAGCGCGACGTAAAACGAAAACGGTTAGCATCTAAAAGACTGGGAGGCTGATAGTGATAGTGGTAGTGATAGTGATAGCAACTCCGTGAGGCTTAAAATAGCTCCGTCACCCAGCAACGAGTAATGCGTGTCCGCTCCGACGCTGGGTTCAGGGCCCACATACCCCTGTGGAGGGGCGGCAAAGAGGCACAGGTCCTCCACCTCGTGCCCTTGGGTTAGGGGGGAGTGGGGGGTGGGGCAAGGGGGTGTCGGGGGGAGGAGAGGGAGGGAGAGGGGCTGGGGTGGTTTGGGATGGTGGTGGAGGATGGAGGTGATGAGTAACACTGATAGGGAAAAAATAAATTGTGTCTGTTGGTTGGAGAGAATGGTGTTATCTTATTTCTTTTTATTTTATCTTATTTGTCTTCTTCTTCTTCTTCTTCTTCCTTCATTCTGCACACACACACACACACACACACACACACACACACACACACACACACACACACACACACACACACACACACACACACGCAGAGAAAGTGAGTTTTTATGCCAAGTCCAGTAGAACATTGCACGCACTGTTACGAACGTACCGTTGGCATAAGTTCAAACGTCTTTGATATGTATGCATGCGAACATGTGTATATCATCTTAAACTGTAAATGTAGTTAGGTGTGGATGCAATTACCATAGGTTTCTTTACGTTGTCAATATCAAATAAACACCGTCAAATTATCAGTATCGATTGATACTGTCTCAGTTTCAGTTTTAAGGAGGTGTTAAAGCGTGCCAACTCATCCATATACGCTACACCACATAAACAGTTTAACAAACACAGCTACAAATCTATAAATCAGACGTTGCTGATTACCAATCAGTATCAATATACTACCGCTGATAAGCACCAAATAATAATCATTTCACGTGCAAGATGAACTATTGATCAGGCACTACTAATAACCAATCAATTAACTACCGATAACCGCCAAAACAGTCATTTCACGTGGCGAGATGATCTATCGATAAGACATTGCTGACAACCAATCAATAAACTACTGCTGATAACTACCAAAACAGTCATTTCACGTGGCGAGATGATCTATCGATAAAAATTGCTGACAACCAATCAATAAACTACTGCTGATAACCACCAAAACAGTCATTTCACGTGGCGAGATGATCTATCGATAAAATATTGCTGACAACTAATCAAGGAACTACTGCTGATAACCAATCAATGTACTACCGCCGATAAACCACTAAGACAATCATGTTCACGATGCAGGGTGAAATCCCACGCACCAGCGACAACGGCCCCCTGCTAGAACGGCCCATCACCGTCACCCTACCAGAGAGCGGCAGCAGCAGCCACAGTATCAACGGCCAGGCCGGCATGGAGGAAGACAAGGACCTCCTCCCCCACGACAACCACTCCCTCCCCAACGGATTCGTCAACGCGGGGTTCGAACCTGGGCCCGTGGGGCCGGAGGGCGGGGCGGGCAGTGACAGCAGCGGCACGGACAACTACAAGGCTGGGGAGCGGGAGGACGGGGGGGAGCAGAGTGATGGGGAGCTCTTCAAGAGGAGGACCTTCCCGGGGAGGACCAGCTTCGATGACAGCGCCAGGAACAGCTGTGCCAGGTGAGGGGGAAGCTGTTCTTCTTTCTGTCTTTCTTTTCTTTCCTTCTGTCTGTCTGTCTTTCTTTCTTTCGTTCGTTCGTTTTTTCTTTTTTCTTTCTATCTTTTTTTCTTTCCTTCCTTCCTTCCTTCTTTCTTTCTTCCTTCTTTCTTTTATCGATAGATCGTTCGTTCTGTCTTTCTTTCGTTCGTTCGTTCGTTTTTTCTTTTTTCTTTCTATCTTTTTTTCTTTCCTTCCTTCCTTCCTTCTTTCTTTCTTTCTTTTCCCCAGCTATTGTGTGGAGATGAATGAGGGCTATTGTTGGTGACGGTAGTAAGGGTTTAATGGTGATATTTTCTCTGAACAAACTTTGGTGATGATATAAAGGTTCTGTGTTGACGTTTTCCCTTAACAACTTTTGATGATGATTATAAACAATTTGTGGTGACGATTTCCCAAAACAATCTTTAATGATGATATTAATGTCTTGTGATTATATTTTACCCCTGAACAAAATTATTACATGACTTATATTGCATAACTTCAAAAAAACAAAAGAATAAGAGTGATGGAGAAGAACCAAACTCTGAATTCATAGAAGGACAGCAAAAAATGTAATCTTCTGAACTCTCTCCAGCAGAGACCTTCTGTCCCGTCGTCTCCGATCGCAGGGCACCACTGATGACCTGGCAACTAGCTCTCTCCGTCTCTCACTGTTCCTTGTCTCTCTCAGGGCGTCGCTCAGATTCGGGCCTGTCCATTTTCTGTCTGCCTCTCCTTCTCCTTCCCCTTCCTTGCACTATGCCTTGCAGGATTTTCTTGGCAAGCCCTGCTGACTGTGAGTCGTGCCCATAGTACTTCAACTAGCGCCTCATCACCGTGGTCAGATCTTCATAGGATCCAATGGTTCGCCTGACTCTGTTTCTCATTTCTTTATCATTAATATAATGCGATTCTGTAAGAGGCTATCTCTGTGACCTGTATTACAGAGATTTAACTCTCTCCATACGAACGGCGAAAGAGACGACGTTAACAGCGTTTCACCCCAATTACCATCATCAAAATATTGCAAGCGGAAGGCTCTTATACTGAAGAGGTGAATGTTGACAAAGAATACCACAATTCTGACGACGGAAGCTAAAGGTTGGGTCATTCAGAAACCCACTGGACATCCGAGGGGTCTGTGTAGAGGAGAAGAGAGGACTGGCCGTACTGAGTGAGTTAATGACACAGTGGATATTTGGGGGAGTCCTGGGGGAGTAGTCACGCGTTGATTGTGACCGCCACAGTATGATACTTCACTGAGAGACATCACAAAACCAGCCAGCAAGTCCACCCAACCCCACTATTTTTTCCCCACTGGTAAGCAGTGTCGTAGATGGCTAGGGCTGTGCCGGTCGGGTGTATACCCGGGACCGCTACGGTAGCCGGATTGGCCTACCTGGAGATGCGAACACACCAGTGGACTGCGCCCCATCTCCCCTATCAGTTAACAGAACATCCTTCGGTAGCCCAGCTAAATTGCGCCCATAGCAACCTCCAACAACACAATTTTCAGCAGCATACTGATGTTGGTCGTTAAGTGGAAGAAGAAACACACAGCTTATTCTGTTACGGTATGATAGTCATTCGGATGAGACGATAAACTGAAGTCCTGTGTGCAGTATGCACTTAGCGCATGTAAAAGAACCCACAGCAACAAAAGAATTGTCCCTGGCAAAATTCTGTGGAAAAATCTACTTCGATAGGAAAACAAATAAAATTGTATGCAGAAAAAAATGCAACAAAAAGAAGGGTGGCGCTGTCAGTGTAGCGACGCGCTATCCCTGGGGAGAGCAGCCCGAATTTCACACAGAGAAATCTGTTGTGACAAGAAAGAGTAATACAATGGTAAGCCCAAGGTGTGTGTTGCAGCATCACATCGATGGAGAGTCTGGAGGGCCGGTCCAGGTGGCGGGGGTGGGACGTGTTCAGGACGTACAAACGGCAGAAGGACGAGGGCCTGGATGACCACACCATCAGCAAGTTTCGAAAGATGACCAAGGTGACGGTCTCTGACATATATACGTTACCTGTTTGTTTTCTCTGAGTAGTGGTTGTATGCAGTTTCGCTTGGATAGTTTAAGTTTCGTTCTGCGCCTGTGATAATATCAGATCGTTCGGTGATTGGTTGGGTCGTGTGTGTGTGTGTGTGTGTGTGTATGTGTGTGTTGTTTTGTGTTGTGTTGTGTTGTGTTGTGTGGGGGTGGCGGGTTTTGTTGTTATTGTTGTTGTTACCGACGTCATTGTGCTCATGATTCTTAAATGCATCGAGTAAGATTTTAGCCTTTAGAATTTAAGATGTCAAGTTCAGGTTGTAGAGTGGAGAGCATCTCCTTTTAATTGTCTTATTTCATTCCAGTTTGTCGAGATTATGATCTTAGTGTTGCTGCTGCCGCTGCTAATGATGATGATGATGATAGCGATGATAATGATCATCATCATCATCACCATCATCATATTGACAAAGAAGATGTTGCTGCTGCTGCTGCTGCTGCTGCTGCTGCTGCTGTTGCTGCTCATGTTGCTGCTCTTGCCCATTAAAAAAAAATAATCGGGAAACATACCTTGCTGCAGGTGGTGGTGGGCATCTTCCTAACCCTGTCCATCCTGGTCACCACAGTGATCAGCAAGAGCACCCTGCTGCTCATCGCATCCTCCATCTACCAGAACGCCACCCTGTATTGCGTGGAGCTGCCGGGTGGACGCCAGTTCTCCTCCTGCTCCAGGGTCTACCCCGAGACTCTCACGGGCACTGTGTATAAACTCTCACAGAACGTGCAGGTGCGCTTTGTTTGACAAGAAAAAAAAAGAAGAAAGTCATTCATCTTTGACGGGCGCAATAGCCGAGTGGTTAAAGCGTTGGACTTTCAATGTGATGGTCCCGGGTTCGTATCTCGGTAACGGCGCCTGGTGGGTAAAGGGTGGAGATTTTTTTCAACCTCCCAAGTCAACATATGTGCAGACATGCTTGTGGCTGAACCCCCTTCGTGTGTATACGCACGCAGAAGATCAAATACGCACGTTAAAGATCCTGTTCGGTGGGTTATGGAAACAAGAATATAACCAGCATGCACATCCCCGAAAGCGGAGTATGGTTGCCTTCATGGCGGGGTAAAAACGGTCATACACGTAAAAGCCCACTCGTGTACATACGAGTGAACGTGGGAGTTGCAGCCCACAAACGAAGAAGAAGATTTATCCTTGAAACAGGTCTCTAGAACAAATTTTGGATATTTCTTTTATTGTGTTTTTGGCGGTTTTGTTGTTGTTGTTGTTGCTGTTGTTTTTTGTTTGTTTTTATTTTAATCAAACGAGAAAGAGAGAGAGAGACAGGGAGACACACACACACACACACACACACACACACACACACACACACACAGAGAGAGAGAGAGAGAGAGAGAGAGAGAGAGAGAGAGAGAGAGAGAGTAAAAAGTAACCCATTGAACAACCAGTCACAATTTTCACTACTCCACACACTTGACAAAAATAGAAAAATACTCTGATTCTGATGTACGTTTTCGGACGGATGGATGGACTGATGGGGGGGTGGGATGGATGGCGACGCAACACAAAGATGAAGTGCGGCACTATATCAATTAACAGATCCATCCTGTTGGCAGGTGCGATGGATGTGGGCCCTGTTTTTGCTGATCGTGGGGCCGTACGTCATGACTTTCGTCAAGTGTACATGGCGGGCCTGCTTCAAAACCACACGTACACCCACTGTGTCTGCCTTCTGCACTGTGAGGACTATAGAGGACTCTGTCTATGTCTCTCTCTGTTCTCTCTCTGTCTCTCTCTCTCTCTCTCTATCTGTCTCTCTGTCTCTCTATCTCTCTCTCTGTGTGTCTCTGTGTCTCTCTATCCCTTCTCTCCTCCCACCCTCTCTTTCTTTCTCCCTCCCTCTCTCTCTCTCTATGTCTCATTCTATCTCTTTTATTCGTTTAGAAGCTCATTCATCATTTTTCCAAAAATACACATTAATGAATGGCTTATTGATAGTTCATCGATATATATTTATTTTTGAATCACTTGAAAAGTGTTTTTTTTTTTTTAAACTTTCAACTTTGTAGCAGGTTCATATTCTAGATTTTAAAAAAAAAGAGATTTTTTTTTTAATAAAGAAGGAAAGGCGGGAACACAACTACATAGGAAATTTTGAGAACAGTTTATTCAGGTATTCATGATAGAGATGCTAAATAAAAATAATTGCGTAGAAATTAATTAAAATATTTTGATTCCTTTTTTTTTTTTTTTTTTAATTATCGTTATCAGTAGTAGTAGTAGTAGTAGTAGTAGTAGCATCATTAATGTTATCATTGTTATGATGATGGTGGTGGTTATACAACAACAACAGCAACTATAAAAACAACAAACAATTAAAAAAAAAATATATATATATATATATATATATATATATATATATATATATATATATATATATATATATATATATATATATATATATATATATATAAAGGTTTAGATATTCATTTCGGTAACTGACTTCGTGTTGTTGCAGGTGATGATCTCAGAGACGCTGAACTCTGTAGGAGTGTGTCTGTTCGCCTTCCAAGTGCTGCCCTCCTTGGACTCAGTGCGGGGCCTGGTGCTGACAGTGGGCGTGGCCTTCCTGCCCTCAGTACTCAAGCTGTTCGACAGGGAGAACCCGGGCGGCCGGCACTGCTTCACCTACTTCGTGGACGTCCTAGCCCTCCTGGTGCAGGCCTCGGCCCTGCTGCTGTGGCCCGTCAGGGACATCCTGTACGGAGAGGTCACCTCACAGACCTGGTCCATCCCCGTCTCCCTCTTCCTTGTCTCCTGCGGCTACTGGGAGAACTACATCAACAAGCACACCGCCCTGGGCAGCCTGGGCCGCAAGCTCCGCGAGCTGAAGAAGAACACGAGGCGTATGCGCGTGAAGATTTACATCGGGGTCAGCCTGTGGAAGATAGTGTTGACCTTGGCCTTGATGATGACCATCATCAGCGACCTTCGCCTGGAGTGTCTGGAGGTGTTGTACTTCTCGGGGGACAACGGGGCGGGTGGCTGCCCTCATTTCAACGACCCGTACGGGGTGGCCAACGTGGAGGCCCTGGAGTACTTCAACGACGCCTTCTGGGTCATGCTCGTGCAGCTCGCCGCTTGTCTTCTCTGCTACAGCTTTGCCAAGACCGCCTGTAAGGTTCTGCTGCAGGTGAGTCTCGGGTGTGTCTGTATGTATGATAGTTAGTCGTGTTCGACTATGACCATCAGAACAGCAGGAGGTGACTGCTGTCCCGACTGTCTGGGCTAGAATTTGATTATAGTGGAGAGTGTCTTGCCCAAGTTACATCCCCACTCTCTTGGTCAAGAGGGTTTTAGGACAGTCGGCGTTCCAAATGCCAACTAGCCCCCAAAGCTTCAGCACTAGGACCCAGTGCAAATTTTGCTACCTAGTGTGTCTGTAGGGATATCATTTTTATCCTTGGTAAGATCATCTGTGAAGTGTAAACACATTTACCGGCGTTCGTTAGTCAACGAGGGTAATTTTTCTATGAAAAGATGATTTCCTCATTCCTTAAGAAAGTACGGTCGTTGCATGTGCTCACCTGATCTCACTGCATTTCCTCCATGGAAGTCTTATCGAAAATACTGAATTGGTAAAGTGAAATATTCGGAGAACTGCTCTTCTCTTGAATTTCATGTATTGTTTTGCTGCATTTAGGGAAAAAAATCAGTGTTTATATTGCTACCTTCAGATATTTGTATGTCTGTTTTCTGTTCCAAGTAACGTGAAATTTCTGTGTTTGGATTGACCACACGGTTATCTCTACTTTCTTTTTTTTTCTTGCTTTTTTCTTTCTTTCTTTATGTGTGTCTATGTTTCATCACATGCCCGCGGCAGTCTTGTCACAATAAAGATCCTACGGTGAATGTGTTTTCTTTCTTTGATCCATTCAACCTACCTCTACTTTCCTTTGAAAAGCGAATTCACGTATCTAGGGTGCGTGTTCCCATGATTATCCACACCCTCTTTGTTAATACCAAGTGTCGCCCACCGTGCAGCTTCTCCCATCCGTTTGGTTACAAGGAAAGCTTAATGTGCGATGATGGTACCGCACTGTCCTATTGTACAAAAAAGATGCACAGACTATTGAAAAGTACGATTTGTAAACATTTCCCCCCTCATCTACACACACAAATACAATGACACACTCACGCACGCACGCACGTACACACACACGCACATACACACACGCACACACACACACACACACATACACACTGAGTCTTGGAAAGCAATATTTGTGAACATTCTCCCTTCATCCCACCAAACACACGCACACAACACAACTCACACATCACAACACACACACAACACAACACAACACAACACACACACACACACACACACACACACACACACACACACACACACACACACACACAGAGAGAGAGCATTACCATGATATGCGCCCCACGATTGTCAAGGAGTCTCCAGAGTGGATATCTGCAATGATGCACACACGCACACTGGATTGCTATCATTGTGTACAACTCCGGCCGCTCTTCCCAATGAGAACGCATCGCCACAGTGTAGCGCCGCACTCATACATACATACATTTTTTGTTTGTTTGTTTGTTTGTTTGCGTGTGTATTTGTTTCCCTATATAAATACATTTACCTACTGACTTTTGCCAGAGACAACCTTGCCATCTGTTCTTTTACGTGCGGTAAGTGTGTGCTGCATACTGGACCTCGGTTTATCGCCTCATCTGAAAAATAAACAATCTAGACCACCACCACTCGGACACTCTCTTCCTAGTCGGGCATGTATATAACCAGCTAGGCTACCGGCCCGGCCCAACCACCCGCCCGCATTCAGCAAGCTCCTCATGGTTTTTTTTTCCTGTCTTTGCATGCAGGTGGGCAGTTTCGCCATGCCTCTCACCATCGCCACACCCATCCTTCTTGGTGCCTTCATCAGTGAGTGCGAGACGTGGGACGGCAGCAGCAGCATCAGCAGTACCATCAGCAACAGCAGCACCGTCATCGGCGCCGCCGCAGCAGCAGCAGCAACCACCAGCAACCCCTTGGGCCTGCCGTCCTACCTGTTCTGGACCTGCGAGGTAGGGGGCAGTGCTCACTCCTACCTGTCCACCCTGCTGACCACCTACTACCTGCCAGCAGCCGTCCTCTGGTGGCTGTCCTTCGTGTGGGTCACCGCCCACATCTGGTTCCCCAGCGTGGAGAGGCTGGTGCAAACTGAGAGGTGAGGGGTTGTGGTCGGGGATGGGGATGTTCAATAGAACAGAGTAGAACAGTATAGGGTAAGATATAATGGGACAGAACAGGGCAGAACAGAAAAGAATATGTATTTGAGGGGAAACTGTTGCGGACCGAGAAGTGAAGGATGCGAGGATAAGGGTTTGAATAGAATCGAGTAGAACAGGATAATATATAGAACAGGATAGAACGAGGTAGAATAGAATAGAATATGTATTTATGGAGAGACTGATGCAGACTGAGAGGGGAGGCGAGGGAGCGTAGGGTGGGGTGGGGGGTGGGGATTGAATAGAATAAAGTAGAACAGGATTGGATAATGGATTAGGATAGGATACGATACATCGTAGTAGAATAGAACAAGATATGTGTTTACCTAGAGGAATGAGGAGAGACTGATGCAGACTGAGAGGTAGTGGGTGGGAGTGTTGAATAGAAAAGAGAAGATCAGGACTGGATAGAACTGAGTAGGACAGGATAGGATATTATCATAGTAGAATAGAACATAATATATCTTTCTGGAAAGACTGATGCAGACCAAGAATTGAGGACGGGGTGGGGTGGGGGGGGGGAGTGTAGGGGGGTCTGTTGAATAAGATAGAAAAGAACAGTATAAGAATAGAAAATGGTGGAATGGAATAGAATGGAATAGAATAGAATATGTCTTTATTGAGAGACTGGTGCGCACCGTGAGGTGAATGGTGGGAATGCAGGGCGGGTAGGGGGTTGAGTAGAATAGAGTAGAACAGGATAGGACAGAATAGAATATGACAGGACAGAACAAGAAAGAATGGAACAGAATGTCTCCTTATTGACAGGCAGATGCAGACTGAGGGGTGGGAGTGCAGGGTGGGGGGTGAGTGGAACAGAGCAGAACAGGATAGGCTGGAATAGGATAGAACAGGCCAGAATAGAATATGTCTTTATAGAGAGACTGGTGCAGACTGAGAAGTGACGACGGGGGTCTGTTCAATAATACAAAAAGAAAAAGAACAGAATAAGGCAGAATAGAAAAGGATGTGATAAGACAGAATAGAATGGAATAGAATATGTCTATAGTGAGACTGGAGCAGACTGAGAGGGGAGGGGAAGGGGGCGTTGAATAGAGTAGAGTATAACATGATAGGATAGAATAGAATAGGATAGGACAGAATATAAACAAAACAGGGTATGATACAATAGGACAGGCTGAAATAGAATAGAATAAAATTTGCCTTTTCGGAGAGACTGGCACAGACTGAGGGATGAGGGGGAACCGTTGAATTGAATAGAACAGAACAGAACATGATAGGTTAGAATATAATAGGACAGGATAGGATAGGGTAGACCAGGATATAATATGACAGAATATATCTTTATGGAGAGGGCAGAATAGACTGGAATAGAACAGAACAGAACAGAATAGAACATACATTATACGTTGATGCTTATAGTTCAGCCGACCGCACAGGTCCTACCAGGAATTGGAATAGAATAGAATACATAATAGCTCAGAATAGAACAGAATGTGTTTTCTTTCCGTGTACCGGACTCAAGGGGAGTGGGGTGGGGGTGAGGGTGGGGGATAATACATAAAAAAAAGTACAAACAAACATGAATTGGAAATCATATCTAAACACAAGATACAGTGTGAATTCAGATACATTAATCATGCTTGTATTATTGAGGAGGAGGAGAAGGAGGGCACAAAGGTTTGTCATAGAAATAGGTAAATAAATAAAATCGCAGGCAGAAAAAAATACAAAAAAAATGGGTGGTGCTGTCAGTGGAGCGACGCGCTCTCCTTGGGGAGAGCAGCTCGAATTTTACACACAGAGAAATCTGTTACGACAAAAAGAGTAATACAATCACAAATACAAATACAACACACCGCCTTGATAGCATGTCAGTCTCTACAAGTTGATTGCTGTCTGTGTGTGTGCAGGCTGTTTGTGCAGCCTCTGTACTGCGGTGTGTTTCTGGAGCAATCCCTCATCCTCAACAGACGGCGGGATGACAAGGACAGAGAGGCCAAGACTGAAAAGGTACTGGAAAAGAAAGATAAAAAAAACCCCCAAAAAAAACCAACCCAACCTGTTGTTACGATTACACTGTTAAACTGCCACAAGCGAACGCTGTGTGCACGTGCATGAATTACTTTCCTCGTCTTCTAAAACTGTCGTTTAGAATTTATTGTAAATGCCGAAACACGAGAGGATAATACAGGCCAGTTTCAGATTTATGTAAAAAAAATAATTGACAGTTTTATCAAACGTAGATATTATAGGGAATATAGTAGGACTCCTGTTTGTGCCTTTGTTTCAAGCGACAACGAGGCACAGAACAGATTTCAACCATAAACGCATGCGCTCTCCTCACCCCCCACTCCCCCACACACTTTTTAAACGTTTATTATATCCTTCTGCTCGCCATATGATAATTCATCCACATCTCTTAAAACAACAACAAAAATGGCAGTCTGGTATATTTTCAGAGCATCCATATATTCAGGAAAAGGTGGTCATATTATCTTATAATTAACTCATATCGTCGAAACATTCAGTTATAGAGTCAATTTTCAATACTGTTGGTGTATTCATATTCGTGGAAAGATAAAAGCGATTTTGATACAAAAACGTTTATAATCTATTTATCAAATATGCTGAGCGCGATGTACCTGGCTTGTGGTTGCTGATTAGTTTATGTGTACAGGTTTAATACGTTTTCTGAATAAAATAAGATGTCAAATGTATTTATGCCTAAGTGTGCCTCGTGTGTGTGTGTGTGTGTGTGTGTGTGTGTGTGTGTGTGTGTGTGTGTGTGTGTCGGGCAGAAAACGGCCCTGCAGTTTTTCCAGGCGGAGCACGACCAGGAACAGGAGGCGGGGTTCAAACCTCGGGGTTCCCTGCGCACTGACGTCACCCCCATGATCTATGTCTGTGCCACCATGTGGCACGAAACGGAGAAAGAGATGAACCAAGTGCTCAAGTCGCTCTTTCGGTACGTCGGTTTCTGTCTGTCTGTCTGTCCGTCTGTCTCCTGAATGTACGTGAAAGTACCCGCGCATGTGCACACGTGTGTGAGTGAGTGCGTAATAGAGAGAGAGAGAGAGAGAGAGAGAGAGCGTGCGCGTGCGTGCGTGCGTGTGTGTGTGTGTGTGTGTGTGTGTGTGTCTGTGTGTGTGTGTGTCTGAGTATGTGTATGCGTGCGCGCGTGCTATTGGACGTGCGAGCGTGTGCGCGAATAAAGGTATATGCGCTGTTAATTTGTTGTTGTTTTTATTTCTCAAGATATCGGTTTCAATTTTTTTTCTTCAGATTGGACCTTGATCAGTGCACCAGAAAACATGCTTATGTCTTTTTCGATGTGGTCGACCCTGACTACTATGAGTTTGAAGGTAAGAATGTTAGTTGGTATACAGATGTCAACAGTAGTGTTTTTCTAACCGTCTCTCTCTCTCTCTCTCTGTTTTGTATTAATTTTCTTTCTACTTTTAATGCGTATATACATTTTTCATTCCAGGGTTAGGAGGAAAGAACATGTTAAATGCTTATCTCATTTCTCTCGTTAAAATGAAATTTCGTTTCGTTTCGTTTCGTCTCTCTCTCTCTCTCTCTCTCTCTCTCTCTCTCTCTCTCTCTCTCTAATCCGTAGATTTGAGTACAACAAAGGAATAGCAATGCAGAATATTATGACAGGTAAAGCACCACCAACATTAATAAACACATTTTCTGTACATTCATCAAGGAAACTCACCCCAACCCCCCAACCCCACCCCTCAAAGTCTATATCCCAATCCC
>NC_134876.1:53552437-53604937 GCF_041734735.1 Babylonia areolata | reverse complement strand
TGGATACTTATATATTTTTGTACCTATGAGAGTGGATTTTTTTTTTAACAGAATTTTGCCAGAGGACAACACTCTCGTTGCCTTGGGTTCTTTTTCAGTGCGCCAAATGCGTGCTGCACACGGGACCTCGGTTTATCGTCTCATCCGAAAGACTAGACTCTCAGTTTGATTTTTCCAGTCAAACTTGGGAGAAAGGGCGAGAGCGGGATTCGAACCCTCACCCTCACGGACTCTCTGTATTGGCAGCTGGGCGTCTCAACCATTCTGCCACCTTCCTCCTGGCACAACACTGCTTTACTTCATGTAGAACACCATCACACACTGCTTCATTGCGCAGAGCACCGTGACACATTGCTTTATATGTGTAGAGCATCGTGACACTGCCTGCCACAACACACTGCTTTACTTAAGTGTAGAGCATCGTGACACACTGTGTGCTTTACTTGTGTATAGCACCGTGACATACTGCTTTACTTCTTAAAGACACCTGTACAGCACCGTATTGTATTGTATTGCGTCGCGTACATACATGGAGCAAATGTGGACAGAAAAGTGGAGGGAGGGGCTTCTTTGGAAAGATGTAGGTTTTAATGCCAGACTTGAAAGAGCTTAGTGCAGGGCTTTGACTCATCAAAAGAGGGAGATCGTTTCAAGTGAATAATAATGACAGGAAAGTGATCCATTAAACACCGTTTTTTATGTTCACGGCATCAAGTGTTCGTTTAGTCAAACAAAGTAGACTATATCGGATGACACTGGTTCCCTTTCCACAACATTATATACGTGTTTCAATTCTAAAAAGTCTTCATCATGTATTTGTGTGAAGGTCCCATGGTGTGGTACCAGAAGTTCGAGTACGCCGTCTCCCATTGGCTGCAGAAAGCAACGGAGCACATGATTGGCTGCGTGTTGTGCAGCCCCGGATGTTTCTCCCTGTTCAGGGCGTCCTCACTGATGGATGACAACGTGATGAGGAAGTACGCCACTCTGTCCACCCAGGCCAGACATTACGTACAGTACGATCAGGGTACGCCACAACCATTATTATATTATAATTATCATTGTTATTATCATTACTGTATTGTATAGTATTGTATAGTATTGTATAGTATTGTAATGTTCTTTTTGTCACAACAGATTTTTCTCTGTTTGAAATTCGGGCTGCATTTCCCAGTTTTCCTATCGAAGTGGATTTTTTTCTGTAGATTTTTGCCAGGAACAACCCCATTGTTGGCGTGGGTTCTTTTACGTGCGCTAAATGCATGCTGCACACGGAACCTCGGTTTATCGTCTCTTCCGATTGACTAACGTCCAGACCACCACTCAATGTCAAGTGGAGGGGGAGAAAATACTGGCGACTGTGCCGGGATTACCGAACCAGTGCGCTGAGATTCTCTCTTCCTCGGCGGACGCGTTACCTCTAGGCCATCACTCATTCCCCCTGACTTGTAGTGTGACTGTTGCAGGCGAGGACCGGTGGCTGTGCACACTGCTGCTGCAGCAGGGTTACCGCGTGGAGTACTGTGCCGCAGCCGACGCCCTGACCTATGCCCCGGAAGGCTTCGAGGAGTTCTTCAACCAGCGGAGGCGCTGGTCCCCTTCCACCATGGCCAACATCATGGACCTGCTGCAGGTAGGGACAAGGGGCGGAGGCGGGGGTGTGGGTGGGGGGAATGGTTTCAGTTTCACTTTCTCTTAAGGAGGCGTCACTGCGTTCGGGCATATCTATATACGCTTTTCCACATCTGCTGTTAGGTAGATGCCTGACAGTAGTATAACCCAATGCGCTTGTCAAGTCTTTAGTGCATGCTTATATGTTTGTGTACCTATCAAAGTGGATTTCTTTTTGCATAATTATGCTTGAGGACATTACTTTTGTTGCCATGGGTTCTTTTTTAGTGCGCCAAGTGCGTGCTGCACACGGGACCTCGGTTGATCGTCTCAACCGAAAGACTAGACACTCAGTTTGATTTTCCAGTCAAATTTGGGAGAAATGGAGATAGCGGGAATCGAACCAACAACCTCACGGACTCTCTATATTGGCAGTTAAGCGTCTTTACCATTCTGCCACCTTCCTCCTCATGGAGATGGACACGAGGGTGGGGCGGGAGAGGGGCTGGGAGCTTGTGAGGGATTTGGTGAATGTAGATTTGTATGCCTCGGGTAGTCTGGTGGTAGTTTGGGAGGTTAGAGAGGAAACTGATGAATGTAGATCTGTCTGCCTCGGGTAGTCTGGTGGTAGTTTAGGTTGTTAGGGAGGAAACTGATGAATGTAGATTTGTATGCCTCGGGTAGTCTGGTGGTAGTTTAGGAGGTTAGAGAGGAAATTGATGAATGTAGATCTGTGTGCCTCGGGTAGTCTTGTGGTAGATTGTAAAATTTGGCTTGTTAGGGGCTTGAGATTAGGGAGAGATTAGACAGTTGTAGTTTTGTCTGCCTAGGGTAGACTGTGCTAGTGTGTAAAATTTGGCTTGTTGATTAACCCATCTTGGGAAGATAAGATATGAAGAGCTTTATTAGCTCAGTGAGAGAACTTGCACCAGGTGCGGCAAAACAAACGTGGACAGTTGCTAGACACAAAAATATTAAACATGAAATCTCATCCTAATGGTTATCTCTCGGGATTTTTCCCTCTGTGTTCATAAACTGTAAGTGTCCATCTCCACAAGGAGGAAGGTGGTTAAGACGCTCAGCTGCCAATATAGAAAGTCCGTGAGGATGTGGATTCGAATCCCACTCTCGCCCTTTCTCCCAAGTTTGACTGGAAATTAAAAACGAAACTATTTTTCTCTTCTCGTTTTTTTCTCTCTATCCGTGTTGGTTGACTTGTGCGGTGCCTGTGATTGTCCAGAGCTGGCGGATGATGATCAAGATCAACGAGAACATGTCGGTGCTGTACATGGCCTACCAGCTGTTGCTGTTCATGTCCTCAATGCTGACCCCCGGCACCATCTTCCTCCTCATCGTGGGCGCCCTCAACACCGCCTTCCAGCAGATCGATCTCATGCAGGTCTTTCTCGCATACTTTAGATCCCATTCGCAGACCTGTTTAGATTAAGTTTAATTTTGATACTGTTAGTCTCGTTCATTGCTGACTGAATATTGCCCTAACATCACGTGGATTTGTTTTTAGCGATGTTACAATTGATCATATCATTCCCAGACTAGTATTTTAATCATTAGAGACTAAAATATCCCGTGTTATCATGTGGAGGCGACAAAGCATAGCATTTCTTACTCTGAGTTAATGAAGCCTATCCTGTACTCATTCTTCTCTCAGACTCTCTCCCCTTTACCGAAGTCCATTCAGCATTCTTCTTAATTTGTACTTGTGTATAATTGAGACCAGTTTTTAGTTGTAATTTCGTGATTGTCATCCACTTCATTGCGGACTAAGTATTGTCCCAGTTATCAAGTGCATTTGGTTTTGGTGACTTTACACTTTGGTGCACTCATGCAGGCACTTTTTTGAAACTTTGGTCCGATTCGGGACCTGTTTTAAGTTTAGTTTTTCGACTTATTTCATTCATTACGGGCAAATTATTGCTTTGATATCAAATGCTGTTGTTTTAGTGATGTTTACAGTTATGCATATCATTTTTGACTGTGAGTTAATGAACCCTTACCTGTATTAATTTTTATGCAGGAACTTTTCTCTCAGACTCAATATTGCCCAACTATCAAGTGCAGTCTTTTTTAGTGCAGCTCAGCATGTCAATTTTGACCGTGAGTTAATGAAGCCTCACCTGTATTTATGCACGAACGTTTCACTCAGACTCAATATTGCCCTGATATCAAGTGCAATTCTTTTAGTGCAGCTCAGCATATCATTTTTGACCGTGAGTTAATTAATGAATCTTTACCTGCACGAACGTGTGTTATCGATAGTCACTGGGAACATTGATGTTTTTGACTTTTCTACTTTCATTATTTTGTTTGTTTGTTTGTTTCTCTTGTTAAATCAACGATTTCCCCCTTTACCGAAGTCCATTTAGCATTCTTCTTAATTTGTACTTCTGTATAATTCATGTATAATTCAAATATTCATTTTTGATTGATTCCACCCTCCATGTATCGTGTTTCCACCACCTCACAACATGACTCCCCGTTCACCTTCTCTCCTACCTTGTTACTAAATCATTTTAGAATTGACAATATTCATCAAACTTTGAAGCAAACTTCCTCCTCTCGTGCAGGCACTCTTCATCAACCTCGTCCCCGTCATCCTCTTCCTCGTCGTCTGTCTTACCGCCAGGTCTAAGATACAGGTGGGTGACCTCAACATGACTTTTTTTTTTAGTGATGTAACAGCTAAACACATCATTTTGAGACTATTCTCTGCTTCATTGTGGACTAGATATTCCTCCAATATCACGTGCATTTGTTTTCCATGATGTTACAGTCAAGTGTATAATTTTTTACTGTGAATTAATGAAGCCTTTCCTGCACGACACGATACGACGCGACACGACACGATACGACACGATACGACACGATAGACACGACGCGACGCGACACGATAGACACGACGCGACGCGACGCGACACGACACGATACTACACTATACGATACGACACTATTTGATACGAAACTTTACGGTACGATACGACACGAAACTATTCGATACGACACAATACGACACGACACGACACGACACAACACGATATGATATACGATATACGATACGACACAACACGACACGACACGACACGACACGACACGACACGATACGATATACGATATACGATACGACACAACACGACACGACACGACACGAACGATATGATAAGCAAACGATACCCACCGGATGTCTGTGGTCGTCCACAGCTGGCCCTGGCGGGCGTCATGTCCATCGGCTACGCCCTGCTGATGATGGTGGTGATAGTGGGCCTCATCCTGGAGATGAAGAAGGACGGCATCTGCGCGCCAACCACCATATTCATGATCTTCGTGGTAGGCGTGTTCGTGGTGTCGGCCATCATGCACCCCATGGAGTTCTACTGCCTGTTCCACGGGCTGCTCTACCTGCTGGCCATCCCAGCCATGTCCATGCTTCTCATGATCTACTCCATCTGCAACCTCAACGTCGTCTCCTGGGGAACACGAGAGGTCAGTGCATTCGACAAAGAAACATTACGTGTATTTTCGTGTGCATGCACGTCGACGCACATTCACACAAAGTAACACACACACACACACACACACACACACACACACACACACGTTTATATATATATATATATATATATATATATATATATGACACACACATTCATGCACTTCATCCGCACATGCAGACATACTCACACAGGATTTCAAGATTCAAGCAGCCGTCGTGGTGAAGTGAATTGACGATTTGGAGAACGCGGGTAGGAGCCCCATCAGAAGTAGAGCATTTCTGGCCAGTGGCCAGTGGCCGGCATTTAATCAGAGATGAGTGTGCTGTGGGCTCAAATGATAAAACTGGGACCGTACTATACAATCGATTGTTCCCCACCATACACAAGCAACAAACACCACCCCCTCACACACACACACACACACACACCACCACCACCACCACCACCACCACCACCGGATGAACACCAACAAACTACTACCGAACAACCACACCTAATTTTTTTTTTTTTCCTTTTTGTCATCCAGACCCTGACGCCGGCACCGCCGTCTGAAGGTCAAGGTCGGAAAAAGAACGTGGGAAAACCCACGCGCTTCCAGCAACTGCTCAACCTCTTCATGGTGGGGCGGTCCGAAGGTTCGCACACCGAAGAAGAGGACAGCGATTATGGGTTTTCCTGCGGCAACCTCTTCCGCTGCCTGTGCTGCCCGCGTCCCGTGGAGGACAAGACGTCCCTGAAGATGGCGGCCATCTTGGAGAAACTGGACCAGCTGGAGCGGAGCATGGCGGGAAATAAGAGAGATGGCGGCGCCGGAAGTCTGTCTGGCGGTTCCCGTCTGCCTTCGTTGACGGAAGAGGCGGAGACAGCAGAAATGTAAACTTTGAGCGTTTTTTGTTTGTTTAGGTGTTCGATCTATTCTCTTATTTGATTTTTTTCCCTTTCATATAATTATTTCTTCTTGTAATCAATGGGTTTTTATTTCATTTATTTGTTTATGTGTTTGTTTGTTTGTTTTGTTTGTTTATTTGTCATCGTAATTGCTGCGTGGTCTGAAATTTTGCTTTTTGTTGCATTTGCAGTCCTTAGGAAATGGGAAACATGTTTATTGGTGTCTACAAATACTAAGACTGGATAGAGAGTCGCATGGACTAATGGATGCATAATTGTTTAAATACTTGTTTCTTGAAATAATGTCTATTTGATGGTGTGTTTTGTGTGTGTTTTTTAAAATTTTAGATCAGAAGTTAATAATGCTTTTTAGGGCAGCGCTGAGCGAGTGTAGCTGTATTAATTGATATGTTGTATCTGCTCTGATTTGCTTGTGTGAATGCTTAGTCGCTCAGGTTTTACGTTGTACTGTCTTGTTTTGTCTTGTTCTCGATGTGAATGTTGTTACTCGTCTGTTCTTCGTTGCAAATGAATGCATATGCGTGACCACATATAATATAGTATGTCTGATTTTTTGTGTGTGTTTTTGTGGGTTTTTTGTATGGTTTGTTTGTTGTTGTTTTTTCATCAGTGCACAGATAAATATTTTCTCAGCATGCATTTAAGTGAACTGTATCAAGTTGCCAGTGGCTTCCTTCACTTACATATGTGTTAGATGATACCAATAATTAGTCAGCACGTTGTAACAATATACAGGCCTACGGTTAGTCATGCTCCGAAATGTTCTAGTGCAAGTAAAATCAATCTGTCGAACAGCATGATTAATTCGTGCTTTGTATTTCAACGCAGGCAAAGTGAATCAATCAAACAGCTTTCTCCGATGGAACCCAAGCTGTCCGGAACAGGTGAAGGCGATTCTGTGAAATGTAAGTATTCTTAATTTCTCGGGAGGGAAAGAGAATGTGTGTGTGTGTGTGTGTGTGTGTGTGTGTGTGTGTGTGTGTGTGTGTGCTTGCGTATGGGCGTGTGCGCGCGTGTGTGTGTGTATTCATATATACCAGCAACTGTACCAAAACAAGATTGAAGCGCTCCATCGATATAGCTTAATCACCATCATCATCATCACCAGAACAGTTGGTTTTTTATCACCGACGTCATCTCCACCGTTATCATCACAGCTGAATAATAGTCAGGCTTTGTAATGATAATGATACTACTGCTGCTGCTGCTGCTGCTCCTGCTTCTACCACTACTACTACGACTACTACTAAGAAGATGTTCACACTTTTTCCAAACATTGACTTTTTCTCTCCTCCCACCATCAGTGAACCCGCTGTTCCAAGAACTGGGCAGGGCCAACAACAACAGCAACTACGAGGGCGAGTTCTCCCCCCCTTGGATGATGGACGGGGAGCTGGGCGCCGGCAAGGTGCGTTACCTGGGCACGGAGGAGTCCAAGTTCTGGCGCGAGCTCATCGCGCGCTACCTCTACCCGCTGCAGAACGACCCCGCGCGCCAGCAGAAGCTGGAGGAGGACCTGAAGCAGCTGCGGAACAAGATGAGCCTCATGTTCTTCCTCCTCAACGCCCTCTTCATCGTCATCGTCGCCGCCCTTCAGTACACCAACGCCGCCAACGACGGGAACGGCCTGGCAATCCCCCTACAGTGTGTGAACGACGAGGGCAAGAACCTGACTCTGGAGCCCATATCCCTCCTCTTCATGGCCATCTTCGGGGTGGCCTTGGCCATCCAGTTCCTGGCCATGTTCTTCCACAGAATGGGCACCTTCCTGCACATCGTCGCTTCCACGGAGGTATGTGGGTGGGTGGGGGAGGGGGTTGTGTGTGTGTTGGGGGGTGGGGTGGGGAGCAGGGGAGGTGTGTGTGTGTGTGTGTGTGGGTGTGTGTGTTGAGGGGAGTTGTGTGTGTGTGTGTGTGTGTGTGTGTGTGTGTGTGTGTGTATGTGTGTGTGTGAGAGAGAGAGTTTTGTGTGTGTGTGTGTGTGTGTGTGTGTGTGTGTGTGTGTGTGTGTGTGTGTGTGTGTGTGTGTGTGTGTGTGTGTGTGTGTGTGAGAGAGAGAGAGAGTTTTTGTGCATCATATTTTGAGAAATATCATGTGGCATATAAGATGGATTCACCCACAAAAACGAACCACTATCATCTCCCTTGATGAAAACGGAAATGAACATTTCAGAGTATGACCAAACGTGACTCTCCAAACACGTTTTTATACAGCTCTTTTTTTTGTTCTAGTTTTGTCCTGTGCCATTCACACTAAAATCGGAAACACCTTTTTTCGGGATATCCTGAAATTTGATACCCTTTTCATATTTTCGGTACGGGTTCTTTTTTTGGTTTGTTTGTTTGTTTTTATCCCTGATTGATCACCCCGCGCGCAGCGACAAGCTACACAATTTGTCCAAAAGATAACAACGATCCATTGTCACGATCCAGGTGAACTGCATGAAACTGAACCAGCAGGAAATGGCCGCCATGGCCGTGTCCGACAAACTGGAGCTGGTCCGACAGATGCAGAACTTCGGCGACGACGACGACGACGCCCGGTCGGACATCACCAGCACGTCGATGGAGACGAGCAACGGCGACAGCAGCAGTACGGCGGATGAGAGTCCGCGCATGGGCCGGCGACGCAACGTGATGAGGCTAACCAAGAAACGGGGCCGGCCCGCGGAACAGAAGGGGTCCAACCTGGCCAGCCGCCTGATGGAGCGGTACCTGAAGCTGGCCAAGGATCTGAGACAGGTAGGAGGGAGGTTCCTGCAGAGGGCATTGAAAAAAAAAAAAAAAAAAAAAGAACGAGCGAACGAACTTTTTGTTCAAACTGGTGTGACGGCCTAGAGGTAACGCTTCCACATAGGAAGCGAGAGAATCTGAGTGCACTGGTTCGAATTCCACAATCGCCAGTATTTTCTCCCCCTCCACTAGATCTTGAGTGGTGGTCTGGACGCTAGTCATTCGGATGAAAAGATAAACCGAGGTCCCGTATGCAGTTTTGCATTTAGCGCACGTAAAAGAACCCACGGCAACAAAAAGGTTGTCCCTGGCTAAATTCTGCAGAAAAATCTACTTCGATAGGAAAACAAATAAAATTGCAGACAGGGAGAAAAAAATGGGTGGCGCTCTCAGTGTAGCGACGCGCTCTCCCTGGGGAGAGCAGCCCGAATTTCACACAGAGAAATCTGTTGTGTCGTGACAAGAAAAGAGTAATATAATAAAACAATACAAAGAGGCGCCGTGGCGGAGTCTTCGGACTTCTGATCCAGTGTTCACCAGTGATCAGGGTTCGAGGCCATTTTTTCGGGAGGGTGTTGTGTCCTTGGGAGAAAGGCACTTTACTCTAAATTTCCTGACTCCACCCAGGTGTGATTTGGGTACCTGCCTTCGGTTAGGGAATGTTACATTTAGCGGAGGAAGGAGAAGATTGGGCCCTGCCTTCCTATACCGATTCCTGGACACAGAGTGTATGGATTCACAGCCCCGATTGTGTAAAAGGCTGTGGAATATTTAACCTGAGATGAAACCCACTTTTTCAGCCTGCAGGTGTATTTGGTTTTCTGTCTATCGAATTTTACCTGGGACAACCCTTTTGTTGCCGTGGATTTTAACGTGCACTAAGTGCACGCTGCATACGGGACCATTGCTGTCTGATTGCTGTTTGATTGGAGCAATTAGTATATTGATAACATATTTTTTTGTAATTCAGTGGTTATCGTTCTGTTTTCTCTCTCTTTCTTTCCATGTCAGTCTGATTCTCATACTGTCTCTCTCCCCCTCCTTAATTTTACCTCTCTTTGTCTCTCTCTAACGATCGATCAGTTGTTGTTCGTGTTTGTTGATTATCATACGCTGTCCTGCCTCTCTCCCCTTCTTCTTTCTGTCACTCCCGCTCTCTCTCTTTCTATTCCCCCCTTTCTGTCTGTCCCCTCCCTCACAGGAAAGAGTCAGTGACCACAGCAGTGGCAAAGGAGGACGTCGCAACAGCTCCAGGAAGAAGCGGAAGACACAGAGAGCCATTGAGGCCATCGAAAAGTCCTCGGAGAAGTCCAACGTGCTGCTGAAGGCCCACAAGTGGCAGAGCATGCAGAGCAGGGTGGCGGGGAGGAGCTCCCAGGGAGGCTCTCAGCAGAGCAGCACGGACACCTTGCAGAAGGACCCCTGGCTGTCCATGGTCAGGGGAGTTCTGTCCCAGTCCCGGAGCTCCCTCAACACCATCAGTGAGGAGGATGGTGGGTTACGTTTGCGATGCCCGTGTGTGGGTTGTGTGTGGTTGTGTGGAGGGGTGTGTGAGGTGTGGTGGCTGGGGTTAGTGTGTTTGTGTGTGTGTATGTGTGTGTGTGTGTGTGTGTGTGTGTGTGTGTGTGTGTGTGTGTGTGCGCGCGCGCGCGGGTGGACGATTGAGTATGGTGTGTGTGTGTGTGTGTGTGTGTGTGTGTGTGCGCGCGCGCGCGCGCGTCTGTGTGTATGTGTTCATCCACAGGATGGGCACCTTCCTGAACATCGTCGCTCCCACGGAGTCGGGTGGGTGGGTGGGTGTGGGTGTGTGTGTGTTTGTGTTGTGCGTGTGTGTCTGTGTCTGTGTTGTGCGTGCGTGTGTTTTTCAGTGCTGCAACTTGGATAGAGAGGAGAACAAAGCGTATTTAGGTGGAATGGGCAGAGGAATAATAAAAAAAATTATAAATTAATTATAGCATGGAACGGGATGATATTATAGTTCTTACCACTTATTGTGTATGCGTACCTTTCATTCACATTAAAAGATTAGCTTGCTATCTCCAAAAAAAAATGGAAGTAATTTTTTTTTTTTAAAGATGACACGGTTGGTCGGCATATTGACCCTCTGTCTGTCGGGCAGCTCGGAACACCCTGAACCTGAAGAGGAAGTTCACCTGGGCGTCCAGTGCCGACACGACCAGCGCGCTGATGAGGCGCTCGGACCTCAGTCTGCCCAGGGACTCCCGACCCACCTCCCGGGGCAGCTTCGCCGGTCACCGCTCCTCCCTCGACATCCTCAGCGAGGTGAAGGAGGTGGCCACCCCTCAGACCTCCCCAACCGGCCTGTATGAAAGGATCGAGATGCAGGACGTGCTCAGGGTGGGCGAGGAGAAAGCGGCGGAGAGGGACAGCAGCAAGGGTCCTGAAGACTCCGAGCCCAACTCCGAGACGGCTAGTTTCCGGGAAGAGGACGTGGTGTCGATCCCACCGTCCACGGCCACCACCGTGCTGTCGGACAGGGAGGACGGACATGTCTTCAGCTATCAGGTCACCTCCACCCCTACCACACAGGCCGAGGTCCACGCCACCACAGCCGGGGACCCCCAGGACTCCAGAGCTCAGGACAGCTTCTCCCGGGACTCCCCCGGACAGTTGATAAGGGCCTCTGTCTCTCAGGGAGGGAAGGGCAGTGAGGGGAAATCGCAAGAGAGTTCGGAGACCACGTCTTTCTGATAATCACAGCAACAGACCAGGGCCACCTTCAGTGTCTGTATCTGGACTGACTTTCCTGTATTATGATACCAACAGCTCCCTGTCTTTTGTACAGACCAGTGCATGTACTCACGGCAGGTTTTCATTTCCTGTGCACTTCATTATGCATACATGGTATATTATGATGTCGAGAGCATCGCATTCTACGTCCGACGAGGCATGTTCTGATGCTCTCTGCATTGCATGATGCACAGGCTTTGTTTTGTAAGAGAACCTATCGGGATCTCAAACTGGTAAGGATCTGACTGTAATGTTCAATGCATTATGCACACCACAGACTTTTGGGGACGGCGTCTGGAGCTCAACACGGAAGGTATATCATTGTCTGTTTCTCAAAGTGACAGACTCAAATGCACAGCACAGCAAGATACTACTACTTGATCTTCTGTGTTGTGTGTAAAGCATTGCAGGTTAAATTGTCGAAGAAACAAGTCATTTGGACATCTCTCTCTCTCTCTCTCTCTCTCTCTCTCTCTCTCTCTCTCTCTCTCTCTCTCTCTCTCTCTCTCTCTCTCTCTCTCTCTCTCTCTCTCCATCCACCAATCTAGTAATGTTTATAGATGTATCAACGTATGTCAATGTTTTCCACGCACGCAAACAGAACAGACATACACTGATCCTTTCACTCACATGCAAAAACCACCGAACACCTATATTCAAAACCCAGTTAGGCTATCTTGGTAACTGAATTCATAATTATTGGCACTACGATTACTACTGCTGGCATTAAAATCTGTTTGGGGTGTAAAAGAGGTCCAATCTGTCAACAAAAAAGGCAACTGAAAAGAATTTAGGTTTACATACATGAAGTCCCAAAGTTAGTAGTTGTATCAGATCAGGTCAACAGTGGCTATGTCTTAGAAGAAACCTTTGATCCAAATGGACACTGAATAAGCCATCGAATAGACGGCCATTCCTCAACTAGTTCAGCAACAAAAATGCAAAGCAGACCATGAATGTTCTGTCCTGAGAGGTAATTTTCTCATCTCCGACTATGACAGAAAGAGAGGTAGCTCTTACACACAGCCCTGTCTGTTCCCACACGATCCTACTGTGATTATTTTGTTTTGGCTTTTGTTCAGTTGACCTGCTTTTCTGAACACGGAGCTCAAGTATAAAGATACTGTTTATTCTGTGTAATCTGAAAATACTGCTTATAATGTGCGTACTCCGTGTGTCTTTTGTTGTGGGTTCAGAGGAATTATACTGTTGTGCGGATTTGTAATGATATTATTGGAGCCGAAATCAAATCGTGTTGCTTGAAGCCCAGCCGACCGCTGAGGGCCATTCCAGCCCACATTGTATACCAGTATGTCTGTGAGTGCTTTCACCTGTAGAGAAAGAGGAGTTAATGAATTCTCTCTCTCTCTCTGTCTCTCGCTGTCTCTTTCTCTCTCTGATTTCATGTGCGTCTCCCCATCCCCCTCTCCATCCCAGCGGCACACAACGAAAAAGAAGGCTGGAATCAGATTGCAAACAGCACACAAAGACGGCAACGCCCTGCATTAAACAGGACAATGCTTGGTCACAGCTGTACTGTAACATCACTCTGACCCTCTATCGTCTGTTGACCATACACAAAGAAAGGCAGGTATATTATGCTTCCATCCGAGGCGATTGGCCCACTGCCTTTGAAAATGAACCACAGAAATCAAAGCGATAAGGTCGTCCTGCTCGTCAGATTTGGGTCTCTGCTCATCTTTCGTAACCGAATGTCGTCTGTTCGGTCAAAGTGGGACATAAGATACGGGTTATTCATGCAAGGGCAGTCTGATTTATCCTCTTATTACCCGAACAGCTACAATAGCCAATGAAATTCAGTAACGGGCGGTTTTTTTGTTTCGTTTTGTTTTATTTTTTGTTTTGTTTTTCCCCAGTGAACACACAACTTCGATATATATGATAGTCAGTCGTGTCCGACTATGACCATCAGAACAGCAGAGGAGGCAACTGCTGTTCCGACTATTTGGGCTAGAATTTGATTATAGTGGAGAGTGTCTTGCCCAAGTACATCCCCACTCTCTTGGACAAGAGGGTTTTAGGACAATCGGCGTTGGGATGGTTCCCAAAGGCCAACTAGCCCACAAGGCTGCAGCACTAAGAGCCAGTGCAATTTTGCCTCCTACTTTGAGAGTCATAGTCCTTCAGAAAAGACTAAGCTGTAAATGGTTTCCCATTGACTGGAGAAACCATTGATAATACAGCTTTCACTTTGCTGTTGACCCAAATGTAAACTTATGTCAATCTGTGATATAAGCCGAGTGTTAACTTCGATACAGATTGCAAACTAACATTTCGAACATTATCTCCGAGTGGAGAGCAGAAGCTGGCGCCTCTGTGCTGCCACGAATACCCACAGCCCTGGTGTGACATCCAAGCTTTTGTCTGTCTCTCTGACAACCGGGTTTTGATCAGACAGCACGACTACAACGAAATGATTGAGGGAAGGGAAGGAAATGGACATGATTAAACCTCCATCTCATTCGCATTTATTGATGATCTACATGATGAAGTCAGGATTTGATTTTATGACGTCATTTGATGATACCATGGCTCTTGTTCGTGACGAAAATCTAAAGTGTCTTCCATTACTTTTGTTTGTTTCTGTATTTTCGTGGCATTTCCAGCGAATGTGCTTTACTCAGAGTAAAGGAACATAGTCTTTCTTGTCATGTTGTTATCTAGTCATACTTACGTCATATTCGATGTTGTCAATATATCACCACAGAAATGTTTTCATGTATCCATACAAGTATCGCTTATGCTGGTTGATATTGTGTATGCATATGCTAATCATGTTCAACCTACCTGATATTGTTTGCCCTGTCTGAACTGGCATGTTTTTAGTTCCAGCATATTTGTTTCTGTTTGGCCAGCTAGCTGTCTCGATCCTCTGTTTTCTCCTCCATTATTGTCTGTTTCCATCGACTCATCATGTCCGCCGTTCCCTCCCCTTTCTTCTTCTTTCTTCTTCTTCTTCCTTTCTTCTTCTTCTTCTTCTTCTTCTTTTTCTTCTTCCTTTCTTCTTCTTCTTCTTCTTCTTCTTCTTCTTCTCTTCTTCTTCTTCTTCTTCTTCTTCTTCTTCTTCTTTTTCCAGTGTTTGTGTTGTTATGTTTTTAAAAGAAGAGGACATACATGGAACAACCGCTTGGCGACTGCATATAATTATCATAGACAATGATGTCTAGCAAAGTGGAAGCCCGCATTGGACTGGGCTAGGACGCAAATTTATTTAACGGAATGAAAAGAATTTATCGCAAAAAATCTCAATGTAAACACATAACGTTCTGAGATAACTTTCTGATTTCAGTGCTTCTTGACTACAATTGATAACTGCCACCGAGATAATCTTGATTTGGGTTCTTTTACCACGTGGATGTAAAAAAAAAGAGAAAAAAAGAAAGAATATCGCTGATAGTTATATATGTACGCCAGTCTGAATCATTCTGGTCATACGCACGGACATTTGAATTATATCTGCTCATTCTGATCAATGGGTTTATGAAATTTCCATTAAAAAAATGTGAACCGTTTTCACAAATCACACAATTAGTGACCTTAACAAAAATGGCCATATAAAATATGTCTTCACAATTTGCTCCATTCCCTGGAAACCTTTGAATTCCTGTCTGAACTGACATCATAAAAGACGCCAGGAACTCACAGCTTGTAATCGAAGGCCAACCGGAAAATCACTATTTGGGTACATTTTACAAGTTTTCGTGACAAAAAAACTGGAATTTTTTTCTACAGCTCAAATGTTTTCGGGTTTTTTATGTAGTGGTAGTAGTTGTTGTTTTGTCTGTCTTCCCTTCATTGATTCTTTTTCTCCCTTTTCCCATCTATGTCTTTTCAGGTACATCTTTTGTTGTGTGTGTTTCGTTCTGTCTCCCTCAACCTCTTCAGTCAGTCTTGCTCAGATGTAGTATTATTCAAAATATGTGTACTATTGCAACGTACCCTGATTGTAAATATAGTTCACTGTTGTTTGTAGGCGTAACTGCGCTGTTTCAATCGTACAGTTCTATAAATCAGATAAAGATAATTTTGGAAAAACATTTTGCCTAACCAATGCAAATTGTAACCTGTACAATCATTACTACGAATGTATGTAAATCAGTTTTGCCCTCATGGCCGCTAGAAACTGATTAATATTCCCTGCAGAATTTTGCTCAGATTTTTCTACCATTGGTTGTTTTGGGTGCGAGGGACTATGCTTACCGTTTGAGGTAAAATTCCATGACCAGCGATCAAAGTTTGGTGAGGAGAGGAGAGAGAGCACGATGCTGATTTTCATGGGACTTGAACCTGAATCCTCTTTTCGTTGTCAAGCGGTCTATCCACCAGGCCACAACTGCATTCAGTAGGAAAGCAAATGAGAGAACCTGCCCACCACAAAAAGGTCGTGGTTTGATCATAACGTTTTAAAGGTGACGGGTGAAAATTGACGGTAATGATCACGAAGGTTTCTTCTTTATTATTATTTATAACAAAAGCTGATATGTAATGGCTGATATACAACAGCAAATAATGCTGACATACATGTTTTTAAGGAAACGTCAACTGATGAAAGACATCAATACTGTCAGTGGACTTCAATTTCACACAACCCCGTGTTTGAACATTTCAAACCTGTTTATCGATTTTTTTGTGTGTGTGTTCGTGCGTGTTGCCAAAGTAGGTAGGCGATATCTTTGTTATCATGAAACGATTTGCAACATGTTGAATTTTGCTATATTTGTACCAGTCATCAAGATTTACCTGGGGAAGAAATAATTTCATTCCGACTTGTGACACGTTTGAATAATAAGGTTGTATTATGACGTGCGCGTGTGTTAGAGTGTATGTGTGTTTGTATGTATGTGTATGTGCGTCTGTGCATGTGGTGTTTGTGTGTGTGTGCGGTGTGTGGTGTGTGTGCTCTGTGTGTGTGTGTGTGTGTGTGTGTGTGTGTGTGTGTGTGTGTGTGTGTGTGTGTGTGTGTGTGTGTGTGTGTGTGAAAGAGAGAGTTTATTAATTGGTGACTGGTTTTATTCTATGTATTATGAAATTAATCTATATAAAGGTGTCTACGTTCTTTAAGTCACCCTCATCACTTTTCCTTGATTTAATTTGTTTCTTGTGTGTATGTGTGCAGTTTATTGATATAGCTATAATCATTAATTGAGACTGGTGTTTGATTTTGCAGTTCAGTTTTTGATTCAAAAACATGTAGGGTATACGTGCGTAATGAATAAACATTTTATAATCTGCTGTGACTCAGACGGATAATTCTGGCTTTTGTTTTTAATATAACCCAAACGAACATTATATCCTCATCCATGTCCGTGTATGTTACATTGATTTATCATGCTATCATCGGTGCTACTGGTATATCTATTGTACGCATTATCCACATGATCTGAACTGTATGTGCTGGTAGAGTCCGCCGCAATATTTCCCGTGATTACGTACTTGTGTATGTTTATATGAAATGTGATGATCAACAAATTCCAGTGATTGAAACGAATCAATAAAATGAATACAATTTGGAATTGTGGCTATATGTTTTGTCATTGTTGCTTTAGACGGTTATGCTCGCTAGGTGTAGACTCAAACTCATTATGTACTGGTCCTCCCATTCTTTCTTTCTCAGTTTCTGTTTCTGTACTACACAGAGGCGCGCGTACGCGCGCGCGCACACACACACACACACACACACACACACACACAACACATACACACACGCGCACACACATTCAAACACACACATACACAACACACACGCACATACACATTCAAGCACACACACACACACACACACACACACACACACACACACACACACACACACACACACACACACACACACACACACACACACACACACACAAAATAATTTCAGACATGTTTGAATGTTAACGTCATCCACGTTTCACCATGATTTTTATTTTTGACAACGTTCATTCTGTGCTGCATGCATTCAGTTTTCAGTTGACACACACGAAAATTACCCACTAATTAGAACAATGTATGATCTATAAGGTAGAAAATCAGACACTGATTTCATTCGCACTTTCAGTTAACCAACATCAATCAATAACATCGCCACTTGCTTATAAGGCATTGATGATGACCAAAAAAAAAGGGAAGAGGGAGAAACTAGAGATACATAGATAGATAGATAGACATATATAATATAGACATAGAGAGGAGAGGGAAGAGGGAGGGGGATAAGGGTGTGGGCGATGTGATGTGGGTGCTAGCTGCCTATCTTGCCATTTCAAAGAAAAAAGGCATACCAGGACCGTTTGAAAACAGGATTTAACGAGAAAAAAAAAGCCCCCAACTAAAATATAAATTCTGGGAGTGAATCGATGAAATGACGCCAGTAAAACTGTCAAAATGTGTAATAAAAAAAAAATTACACAAAAGGGGTGTGCCTTTTCGTATTTGTTGTTGCTTTTCGCAAATAAATGGATATGTCAAAAACTAGAATCGGTTTGATAATTGGCCTTGATGTTACATACTTTTTTGTTTAATTAAACGTCCAGTAACAGATTGTCAGGGCAAAAAAGATAATAAAGCATACATATAATAAATTGTGGCGATGTAAACAAACGGGAAAAAAATCTTGCAAGATTTTTGTGCTCACTTTGAAAAAAAAAAAAAAAAGAAGATCCATTAACAGAAATAATATTTTGAAAACAACAACCCCCAAGCCCCGCCCAAACAGAATATGAAACGACGTGAAGAGATATATGCGTGGAAATGAATACGATGTGGAAGGCATGGACAGGTTAAAAAGAATCATTTGAGACATGGGGCAGATTTCAACGTGAGAGGCATAGACAGGAACCTGTGGTCAAAGACAAAAAAAAACCAACGCTTGCCGTGTTTTGTGTGCTATGACTGTCCTCTCGAACGGACACAAGTGGTTGCTCGTTTTCGCTGCCACTGAAAGTCTGCCGTTTCAAGCAAAAGCATTGGGGTCTGACACATGGGTACGCACACAAACACTCTCGCACGCCTGCCCGCGAATGTAGGCGTGCTAACACACATACGCACACGCGCTCGCGCGCACGAATAAACACAGGGTCAAAAGTGATCTCACAGGCATACACACATGCACTCTTACATACATGCTTACACGCCCACGGCCACACATTCACAAACACACACGCACACACGCGCGCAAACACACAGTGAGCACACGCACTGACATGGAGGAATACACACATACACATGATTATGAAAATATTGAGGTTCACGCTTGTGTATGATTTCTTTCATTTGTATTGGTCAGTCAATATCTGGGTTGAAACCCATTTTCCCCTGTTACGTTTTAAAAATATTAATGCATCGAGTGTGTGTGTGTGTGTGTGTGCGCGTGCGTGCGTGCGTGCGCACGCGCGCGGGGGCGTGTGTGTGTGGGGGGGGGGCAGACAGACAGACAGACAGACAGACAGACAGAGTGACAGACAGACAAGATATTTTCATACACATCGCTTGAATCGTATAAAGCATTGAATCATTGCTCCCACAATATTATTTTCATAGCATTTTCGCATATTGCAATTAACTATGAATATTCATAATTTAAAAAAAAAAAAAGCAGAGATATTAATACACGACAATAACTGTTCACAAACATATCACCACAGACTATACAGGTCGCTGATACAACATAAATAACGACAACAACAAGAACAACAACAATCATCATCATCATCACCATCATCATCAACATACAAAGAATAATAATAATAATAATAATAATATATTGATATAATAATATAATAGTAATAATAATAATATAATAATAATAATATCATCATCATCAATATTGTTATTGATGATGATGATAACAATAGTAGAAGTAGTAGTAGTAGTCATAATAATAATAATATCATTATTATCATATTAATGATGATAGTAACAGTAGTAGTGGTAGTAGTTGTTGTTTTGTAGTAGTAGTAGTAATGATGATGACGATAATAATAATAACAATAATAATGATAATGGAAGGAAGGTCCAGATAATAATAATAATAATAATAATAATAATAATAATAATAATAATAATGGAAGGAAGGTCCAGATAAGCAATGTCCTGAGTGTGTCAAAGTTGTGCCAACCTTGCTAACCATCGCAAACCGGCGGCTATGCAGGGTCTACTTTGTAAGGCAGCCCCGGGACAGTTTACTGGGGCAGTTTCTTGTGCGAAGTTGGAACTGCCCTTACAAGAAAGAACCCCCGTGATTCAAGACTTGAACACCTGGGGTAGAGCTTCGTTTTTTCACAGAATCTGTTCCTGTCAGTGTGAAAGGTTTCGGTTGCTGCTTGGTTCTGAGAGAGAGAGAGAGAGAGAGAGAGAGAGAGAGAGAGAGAGAGAGACAGAGAGAGAGACAGAGAGAGACAGAGACAGAGACAGAGAGACAGAGAGAGACAGAGAGAGATATAGACACAGAGACACACAGAGAGACAGACACAGACAGACAGGCAGAGATTAAGATCAAACCGGTGGTCCGGGTGAAAGAATCAGAAACCCTACCCAGCTAGCTATCGAGTTACAATTCATGAACCAACTTGACACGTTAAAAGTAAGGCCTCCTCTGGCGCAGGGGGTTCACGGCGGGCGGCCCTAAGTCAACAGATCCTCCAGGACTGCCGGCACTGGGCATACATCAAAATGAGTCTATGATTATGTGTGACTGTGGGGTTTGGTGGATCCGGAGGGGGAAGGGGGGGGGAATTTGTGAATGGTGTTAGTTCACTGCTGTAACGACATGAAAAAAAAGCATAAAAACAAACAAGAAAAACAAACACCAAAAACAGATAGGATGGAACCTGAATACAGCTCCTGCCTGCCGTAGGGTTGGCTGCAAAATTCCTCTGGTCACCCCAGAAGTCAGTATCTCATGATATTGTCAAAGGCTAATGTCCGTGTTACCATCACACGTTTGTAATGACACGTTTAAGTTCCTTTCTTCCATGATTACCAAACCGAGCATTTCATTATAATTATTGCAGACGTCGAACTTCGACTTTGTCACAAGATAGAGAAATCCTTTCTCACAAAGTACCACACTAGTTACACCGAGCAGTCATCAGTATCGTTTACAGTGCGCATAGCTCTGTAAATCCCTTGTATTTCATTCCATATAAAAATTACAAACAGCACAACACTCGCAGTACTTGTAAATGCCACATTTGTTCAACAAAACTGACCGCCAGCACTGTTAGCCTTCCTAATGTAAGAAGGGTGAAGACTCTGGCAGCAGACACGACCGATACTGAAGCATCCAGCGGGACTTAATTTCAGAGTTAACAACCTTGTTAAGGAAAGAAAAACTGAAAATATATATGATGTAATTTTGAATTACAAACAAAGCATGTTAATTACCGAAGGGGGGGGGGAGACAGGAACACAAATTTAGCCCAGATAGAAGAAAGAGTAAATTGTTTTTTATCAGTTCAATGGCAGGTTTTCACACATTTTTCACAGCCCTCTCTCAAAATGAAGGAACAGGAGGAACTGAAAAACAGTCATCCTCAAAAATAAAACATACAAACAAATGTAGAAACAAATACAAGAAAGAAAGAAAGAAAGAAAGAAAAGGGAAGAGTAAAAAGCAAAGAAAGGAAAACAAAAGGAAACGAAAACAATAAGAAAAGAATTATACGAATATCTATGGACTCCCAAGGTATTGCGTTAAGGAAAGGTTTCACAGCAGAAACACCTCACACTATCACTGCAACCTGTGATTGAAAAAGCGTCTCGCTGCTTTCTCACATTTCGAGCAATCCATGCATCTACTTTGTGCAAATGATTGAACGGGCACCTCTGTGCTCGGCTGATATATTTCCAAAAGATTCTTTTTATGCAGAATGCCAATATTGTCTTTTATATAAGCATCCACAGAAAAGAAAGTATACATGTACCCCCAAACAAAGTCTTTTTTTCTGAGACTCGCATATAACCAAGCGACAAATACCTAAATATAAAGAGCTCAAAAGACACTAACATCAACACGAACCTTTTTTTAATTAAAAAAAGAAAAAGAAAAAGCTCAAACAGTATTCATCAAAACGTTAAATAATTACATCTCTGTGATAGTTCCAATGGAAAGGCATTGAACAGTGACCCTCATCCAACAGAAAGGGCTTGTACGTGAACTGCGTTCCGGGTATAGTGCCTGAACAACGCAAAATAATCAGAAGTCACTATCATTAATGTGTGCCAGCAGCACAGAAGGATCAGGTCGACTACACTGTTGTAGCGGTGACCAAGCAGGAGAAATAACACAGTCACATGCCCCTCATGCCCCCCACCCTCCTCCCCTCCGTACAGAGCGTGTTGAAAACTGGCCGTGTGGGAAATGCTGCCTGACTTTACCCCCCCGGGACAGGAGGAGGGGGTTGGGGGGGTAGTAGAGCAAGAAGTGGTGGAGATAGGCAGGCAGGCAGGTAGACGCGTGGCATCACTGTCCCCAGCCCACAGGTACCCATTGTGCTTCCTTCTCCAGCCTGGAAGCCACCATCAACAGTTCGGTCATGGCGTCCGTCAGACTGTCGTTGACGATCCTGCTGTCGAACACGTGGCCGTAGCGCTCCTCGATTCTTCTGGAACATTCCGCCATCTCCTCCAGTTCCTCCACCTGAAACACGGCACACACACACACACACACACACACACACACACACACACACACACACACACACACACACAGGCTTTTTTTTCAACAGGTCGTTGAACTCGACACCAGACTTTTTTTTTAATCCGGCTTGATCGGCTCACATCAGATTGAGGAAAGCTTACCGTGAGCTGGGCCAATAGCAAACTGAGAGATGTATGATCAATTGGTTCCCCACTGCTCTGGGAATCCATTTACAGCTTAGTCTTTGAGAATGACCATGACTCAAACTAGAAGGCGAGATTGCACTGGCTCATACGTAGCGCTGCGGCCTTTGGTGACCATCCCCATCGCCGACTGTCCTAATTTCTCTTGTCCGAGAGAATGAGGATGATGTAACTTGGACAAGACATTTTCCACTCTAATCAAATTATAGCCCAGATAGTCGGGAACAGAAGTTGCCTCCTCTGCTGTTCTGGTGGTTATAGTCGGACAAGACTGTCACACATACATCAGCAGTGAGACGCAGACTGAGGGGGACTCACAGTGAAGGGACGGATGGAGTCAGCCTCTGTGGCCCTTGCCCTGGCCGGCATCCGGCTCTCCTTCAGCTTCTCCAGGCTGGGAGACTTGATGAAGATCACGTACGGCTTCAGCTCGTAGGTCCGGAGGAACTTTAACGCCTGAAAACGTGAACACAACAGCAACCATGATAATGGCAGTTTGTTGTCAGTATCATCAGTGTACGCCTGAAAACGTGCACACAACAGCAACCATGATAATGACAGTTCGTTGTCAGTATCATCAGTGTTATCATCATCATCATCATCGTCGTCGTCACATCATCATAACAATTATAACAAGAATAGGTCTTTTACCATTATCGTCGTCATCGCAGTGATCCTAATTTTACCATCGTCGTCGTCGGCATTGTAGTATCTACCTGGTCGTCTTCAGCATTCTCACCATTTGTTGCAACTGGTGTTGTTTTGATGCCATCATAGTAGTTGTATCGTTGAGAATAACTTCGGAAAAAGCATATATCTTCACAAAAACTGATGTAGTCATAGCAGCCATGTTCAATCGGCAGCTACAGGAGTAGAAGCAGTGACGACAATGGCAGTAGTGTTGGTGGTGATACATACATACATATGCGTGCGCGCGTGCGTCTTTGTGTTTGTGTGAATGTGTGTAGTCTCTGTACGTAGACACTATATGTGTATGTTGCAGATGAAGCAGAACATGACTTAGAACCCGCGTCGTTGGACGCATAAGTAGGTCAAGGCGCTCCATAGTCCACGGTCCTCGGCCACTTTGCTGGTGTCCTGACATTGTCTGGCGCCAAGTCTGGGGTCTCCCTCCACTGGTTGCCGCCTGGTTCTTCTTAGGCCACAACTTGATTAAAGCGCGAAAAAGAAGAAGAAGAAGAAGAAAGATAGAGAGAAAGAAGAAGAAGAAAGTAAGACAGAAAGAAAGAATGGAAGAGTGGCGCACTGACCTGTGTGTGTGGAGCCAGTAGACACACCTTCCCAGACGTTATGACCTCTTTGATGGACTCCAAACTGGTCCCGTACAGATGTCCACGATACTCGCCATACTCCACAAATCTGAAACCCCCCAAAGCAATTGTTCCCTGTTCAAAATACTCCACAAATCTGAAACCCCCCCAAAGCAATTGTTCCCAGTACAAATTACTCCACAAATCTGAAACCCACCAAAGCAATTGTTCCCAGTACAAAATACTCCACAAATCTGAAACCCACCAAATCAATTGTTCCCAGTTCAAAATACTCCACAAATCTGAAACCCACCAAAGCAATTGTTCCCAGTTCAAAATTATCTCCCTTCTTCACACCGCTGTCTTTCTGTCTCAGTCTCTGTGTGGCTGTGTCTGTGTCTGTCTGTTTGTCTGTCTCCTTCTCCGTCGATGTCTGTCTGCCTTTCACTCTCTGTCCTGTCAGTCGGTCTCTGTCAGTCTCTTTCTGTCTCTCTGTCTGTCTGGCCTTATTGAATAAATCATCCGTATCCGTATCTGTCTGTCTGAGCTCTCTCCCACTCTCTTTCCCTTTCTCTGCATTGTGCATGTATAAACCTGAGAGAGGGAGAGAAAGAGAGGGAGACGGAAAAAGATAGGGAAGAGAGAGAGAACGAACGAATCTTTTTTATTGAGGGAAAAAAAGAAATAAGCGCAAATGGCCTGTTTTCATTCTGCCCTCGTGAAAAGGGAAACATAACACACACACACACACACACACACACACACACACACACACACACACACACACACACAGAGAGAGAGAGAGAGAGAGAGAGAGAGAGAGAGAGAGACATACAACTAAATCAAAAAGGAAAGGATAAAAAAATGTAAACAAGCACTATCATGCACTTTCAGCAGAATCTCCCTGTATACACACGTACCTCTGAGAGACAATGCCCTCTTCCATTTCGTCTCGACTCAGAAAACGATATTCTTTCCCGTCTTCTTCAAAGTCCTTTTTTTCTCTGGATGTATCTGAAATTAGTTGAATGTACATAACGAGTTAAAACAGCGTGCTGTTATCTTTGTTTCAAACAGTCTTATGTAAACGAAGAAGGAAAACGGAATCGCTCGTGCAAGCACACTCACACAAACACTCGTGTATGTCACTGACTACAAGAACGCACATGCACACACACACTCAAAAATACATACATGCGCGCGCACGCTGACATCACTGATCCTCATACTGGCCTGTCAATAATTTGCTGAATAATAAGTCAGTTTTTTTTCTTTTAACTCATTCTGCCCCACAGCTACATGCCTGCTACAACCCCCCTGGACCAGCACTACATGACACCACTGTAGAAAAAAACAGGGTGGTTCACTAAAACAGCGAAAATCGATGAAACATTGTTGTTATAATCGGCCAAAGCTTCGTTTTCATGCTTCCGTAATCAGTAAACGGTTCAGTTTAGAATGCCAGCTGTCCCAAACAAGAATGAACGAAATTTGAATGGTGTGTTGGTATGAGAATACTCGCACCTGGTCCGCAGGGGAAGTAATCATGGTACGAGTTATCTCGAACCTGGAGTAGAATGAGTTAAAAACGAACAATAGAAAAGAGCGATTAGATTTTTCTTATATCTTGCAACTATTAGATTCAATTCAGCAATATCAACAACACAAGTCAGTTGATTTTAACAGAACTTGCCAGTTGAGTCAGGCACCATCACAGCAGCATCTAGTGGTGGGAACAATCACTTACGCTAAATCTGTACTGGAACATCCCAGTAATGCTAACAGGGGCAGATAACTGAAATGATCCAACAGATCAACTTTCATCAGCATCTTTATGTCTTCCTCTTCGTTCGAGGTCTGCAACACCCACGTTCACCCGTATGTACACGAGATGGCTTTTACGTGTATGACCGTTTTTATCCCGCCATGTAGGCAGCCACACTCCGTTTTCGGGGGTATCTTTATGTCATGAATTGTGTTGATTTATGTAAAAACTGCAGGCTTTTTCTTACTTTCATGCCCATATTCAAGTGACCTAAAAAGGGTGTGGCACAGTTTGCACACAAGAGAGTCCTTTCATACCGGTGTATATGCGTTTGGAATTCAGGGCGTTGAATTTAATTGTTGAGCTCAGTATTTCTTTAATTAGATGTTGTAAACACTGTTGTCATCCATAGGAATATACAATCAACTTGTGTTCATCATGCAGTTCAAAAGCAAACAGCCTGTGTCGTGTAAAGCACTGAATCTTTTTCTTTTTCTTTTTTTTTAAGTATCTACCGTCTGCTCCCCAATCCTGTACAAATTGCTCTGCATTCCAAGCAACATATTTCACATTCCTGTTATGAGTCAGTTCGCATCCTTGGTTACCCTTCTAATAACTCTGCACACTTTACTTGGTCGAATCTGAATATCCCTGGCAAAGAAAAATATCCACACCTTTGTTCTGGAAACTATCTCATGGAAATGGTTGCACAGGTCGAATAATGAATTTCTGTGCCTTTATCTGTGTAGACATTAAATCAGTTCTGAGTGTCTCTTGAGTCTTGAAACATGAATGACTTCATTGGAGCGCATGTATTAAGTTGATCATGGGAGAAGACTTCCTGGATTTGTTCTGGCCTATCTTTTCAAACGTAATCGAAACGCTGACACATTGTGACAGTTTCCTCAAAACGATATGGGTTCAGTAAACTACATAGTCAAATCCCCGCATACATGGTGACATGACTCACATAAAAATCACTTCCTGAAAGTGCTACGTGTTACGTAATTTATTGGATGATCTCAGTGCAAATACTTGCCACGGTGGGTAGATAACTCACAAGGAACAACCTCCTGGAAGTGCATGGGGTTACTGGCCTTGAGCCGCCTTTTCAACTCGTTTCTTCCGATTCCCGGAGCACCTGGAAAACACACTGATCTCAACTATTTGCAGCTTTGTGTGGTAGTAAAAGCAAGAATAGCAGAGGCAGTAATACAAGCAACAGTGACAATATCAGCAGCAGTTGTATTAGTTATCTTCGGCCTTTTGCGATAGCTGAAGTAGTAGTTGTAGTTGTGGTTGCAGCAGTAAAAGTAGTAGCAGTAGTAGTGGTGGTGATAGTGGTGGTGGTAGTGCTGGTGGTGGTAGTAGTAGTTGAAGTAGTAGTCGTAGCCTAGTAGAATGAGGGGGAGGAGATGTAGGTATAGTACTAGTGCGTCTTCAGCAGTTGCTGTAGTCTCACCATTAATGCCCACACGCACCTCACTCACGATCAACAGAAGTGACGACACATTCCATCATTTATCGATCAGCACAATGTGGCAAAAATGACGACAAGCCTGCAACTCACCTATCAACACAATGGGGCAAAAATTACGTCATGCGTGCAACACTCCTATCAACACAATGGGGCGAAAGTGACGTCAATGCCTACAACTCACCTATCAACACAATGGGGCGAAAGTGACGTCATGCCTACAACTCACCTATCAACACAATGTGGCGAAAGTGACGTCATGCCTACAACTCACCTATCAACACAATAGGACGGAAGTGACGTGGCTTGGGTGTGTACAGCTCCACCTCGTCATAGGCTGGAATTTCGTCAGTGTCAAAGTCCGTGAACACTGTAACACAAGGAGTAATGTTTGTCACACCACTGATCATACAGTTGATTAATTGAGGAAAATCACGAACAGAAAACAAGGATGAGTTGGCTGGAACGTTGTACGCTCTTCACGTTTATCATGGAAGGACTGTGTGGTTTTGAACCTTTGAGGGATATGATGATCATAGACTTCACATAGTTTCCCATCTTTCGCAAGAACTTCATCAGATTTTTCTGCTCACGGGACTCAACAGCTTTTGCAGAGTCGATGAATGCAATGTGCGTTTTTTCTTCTCGCATTCACAATAGTTTTCCCACAGATGCGGGAATGATACCACATTTTGTCATGAACATCTAAAACTGGAATATACAAAGCGACCTACGGTGAATGCTTTCAACAAAAGGTTTTGAAGACTTCTCATGATAAAAGAAACTAATTTCTCGCTATGAAGGAAGTAGCTAGATGGCATGCAATACCTCTGCTCTGTTACACAACAACATAGGTTACACATAGTGCTATACCTCCATTCTGAACTATGTGGTACATAGTCTTCCTCAGCCGTCGTTGTTTGGGAACTTGTGGACTGTAACGACAAGGACTAATGGACCCTGGAACAAGGAATGATTGTGGTCATCATTGTAGCTTGTCAAAACTCTGTACAAAAAATCAAGATCAATTATCACCAGTATTTTCCAGCTCTCGTGTAAAAGCTGTTATTTACTTTCATGAAGATTAAAGCAGTAAGAAACATTAATGAGGAGTATGTGCAATAACCAGTTTGTGTAAATCTCTCAGTGAAGCAATATTCATGAAATAAAAAGCTGTTTCTCCAAAACATAACAAAAGGAATGGTTATCCAAAGATATCGTACAGAACAGAATATTTCAGCTGAAATGCACAACATAACCAGCAAAATATACCCTATCCACCCATATTTGAAGAGACATTTCTGGTTATGGTTGATATTTTTTCAAGTTTAGTTTTCTGTATACATTTTTCAGTTGAAAAAATAGCCAAAACAAACCAACTAAAACTGTATGAGGAAAAAAAAGCAAATTGTCAGTGTTGGGTTTTTTGTTTCCTTTTTTTTTCTTTTTTTTTTTTTTGTGTGTGTGTTTTTTTTACCAAAGCAACATTTTCTGAAAGAAAGCCTTTGACACAGTTATCGACAACACCAGTAAACATAATAGTATCTCCTACTCACGAGACATAGATCTTCCTTCTCTGGATCTTGATCTGCGAAGAACCTCTTGCCTGTGGAATGAATTAAACACAATCCATGTCGGTTTCTCGCATAACTGAACAACTATTCAGAACAAAATCAATTATCAATAACAAGTTTGACCTCCCACCAAAACAGTTCAATAATAAATAAACTGTTTGTTTTTAAGATAATACTGTCTTTACGTCAAATTAATTTCTGGTGAGAAAATTCTGCTTTCTCAGAAAGTTCTTTCCAACTGTCCAACGTATAAATGTACATCAGTCAAAACTTTTACTTAGTTTAATAATCAGTCAGTTTTACAGCAAACCAAATTTGTAATCACAAGAAACCGGCATCTCTTCAAGACTCATACAAATAGTCTATCTCTCTCATATATGTTCAAGATTCGAAGACAATAACAGTTCATTAACTGTTGTATGTTGTAACAGCACAGCGAAATTAACACAATTTCAACTAAACTCTATAAACGTTTCCTTGGTTCTGATAATAACTGATATCAAACATATGCCCAACGTTCTACTTGGGTGCTAACATTCAACACCATTTAAAGAATATACCAACAACAAAATTTAACCTCTTCAGGGCTTTGATGGCCACAACGCCACATTTATCCAAGGTTCTAACAGAATATCAACAGAATACATTTTGGGGGTTCAAAGTATGCACTAAGCTAACACCTGTCTCAGTTCCTGTTTTCTTATCTTCATATTGATCTAACACCTGTTTAAGGTCTAACTGTACAACAATGATAGATGGTCGAGTTTCTAATTGGGCAGCTTGTAGGTACATACGAACGTAACACTTCTTCAATGACTGCATAACATTTCAACATATATCTAATTTTCAAATGAAAAACTCATTTAACACAGAATTGATGTAAAAACTGCACGCCTAAGTGAATGAAATTATTACAGTACACTAATATATCACCTGTTTGAGATTCTAAAAGAGCAGAATACTTAATATTCAATGTTTCGAGTGAAATTCTGCACAGGTGAAACACTTGTCCAAAACTTTACCTCTGCATCAATTCATTAAACATCCCAGTGTCAAACTATACATATCCATCTTGATGTGTAACTAGTACAACAGTTGAATACCAATGCAAAGTTTTACTAATGCACTAATGAAACGTTTGGAAACAGTTGCACCATTTTAACACCTAGCCTGTCATTTCACACCAATTTGATACACTCCTACAACACTCCAGCTACCGTTTTATTTGCACACCAGCTTCCAGGCTTTGTTGTTGTTTGTTTAAATCGCTCCCTGATCAGTTTCAGTTTCAGTAGCTCAAGGAGGCGTCACTGCGTTCGGACAAATCCATATACGCTACACCACATCTGCCAAGCAGATGCCTGACCAGCAGCGTAACCCAACGCGCTTAGTCAGGCCTTGAGAAAAAAAAGGTGAATAAATAATAGATAAGCTTACACAAATAAATAAATAAATAAATAATAACTATAATGTAAAAAAAAAATTTTTTTAAGAAATTAAAAATATATAAATAAATGAATAAAATTAAAAAAATAAATAAGATAACGATGATGATAAATAAGCAAATAGATGTAAAACATGAAGACACACATTCACATATACACCCACACATGCATAACAGATATGCACCGAACATGCAGTTTCACAGATATGAAAGCACAGTCAAATACATATAAACGTACATGAGCTCCAACACACACACACACACACACCACACACATTACCCTGCACCTCCCTGATAACAACCGATACAGAAGTACTCGCCAGCACAACGCTTTCCAGCTAAGTACTGCGATCACAGTCTCAACAATAACAACAACAACAACAAAAATCAATGTGACACTTAGCCGAGTTTCTAACTTGACATCTTTGTCCCCAAGCTTGTAACAACTACAGGACCGTAACGCCACCTCTTCGTTGCACCAATGAAACACCTGTCCAACAAAGTCACCTCTCGTGATAATGCCTACTGGGAATGAGGCCAGCTTTCTTGCTTGTGTCGCCATGGTGGTAGGCCTGCCACCAGACAGAGTCTTCCTGATTGACGATGTGCAGGATATCCCCCTGCTGAAAGGACAGGCCGGCCTCTCGGCATGGGATGCTCTCGTTTGTTGAGGCGTCGAAAGAGAAGAGCGCCCTGACCACCATCTGGAAGGGAAAGGGGAAAATGGGTGGGTTGGGGGTGGTACAGAATAGGAGAGGATGGGAATCCGTCAATGTCTGACTAACTAGCAGGATAGTAAAGCATGACATTACATTTCACTGATTTTCTAGATTTTCCTTCTTTTTTTTTTTAAATAAACACGCACGCGCGCGCGCGCGCGCGCACACACACACACACACACACACACACACACACACACGCACGCACGCACACACACACACACACATATATAGAGAGAGAGACAGACAGACAGACAGAGAGACAGACAGATAGATATGATATAATAGATAGATAAATATATACATGCATACATACATGCATGTGACACATTGTATGCATACATACATACATGCATATGTGTGTCTATGTGTCTCTGTGTGTCAAAGGACATCAACTGAATTCACTTATCATCATTTTTTTTCTTCTATATACTTTTGTTTAACCATAACTCTTTTGATACCATACTTATTTACACATTTCATTTTTGACTCACTTGAAAAAAGAGAGTGAGTATATGTTATTCTTAATTTTTAAAATGTCATCTAAATCTGAAGGAAAACGAGTGCACGAACGCTGTTTAATTCGAAGTTTGGTGTGTGTGTGTGTGTGTGTGTGTGTGTGTGTGTGTGTGTGTGTGTGTGTGTGTGTGCGTGTGTGTGTGTGTGTGTATGCGTGCGTGCGTGCGTGCGTGCGTGCGCGTGTGTGTGTGCGTGCGTGTGTGTATGTGTGTGTGTGTTTGTGTGTGTGTGTGTTGTGTATGTGTGCGTGTGTGTATGTGTGTGTGTGTGTATGTGTGCGTGTGTGTGTGTATGTGTGTGTGTGTGTGTGTGTGTGTGTGTGTTGTGTATGTGTGCGTGTGTGTGTGTGTGTGTGTGTGTGTGTGCGTGTGTGTGTGTGTGTGTGTGTGTGTGTGTGTGTGTGTGTGTGTGTGTGCTTTCTGGCTCACCTCACGCTTTCTGCTGCCCGGGGTTCTGCAGCTAGGCACAAGTTTGAGGGTGACAGAGCCTGAGGCCTTGGACTACACACAGAAACAAATGTTACAAACATCATAGCAAACGTGTATTGTAGGCCTGTTGCACTACATTGTATTGTGTTGTATTGTACTGTATTGTATTGCTTTGCTTTGCTTTGCTTTAATATAATAATAATAATAATAATATTTATATAGCGCTGAATCTTGTGCTGAGACAAATCAAAGCGCTTTCGCACCAGTCATCAACACGCATGCACAACTCTAAAAACTGGAGAAGACAAGAAGGCAGGGAAGGGAAGCTATATCTTGGGAAGAGGTGCTTTGCTTTGCTTTGCCTTACAGGTTGTATTGTATTGTATTGTATTGTATTGTATCGTATCCTGTATAATGATGTTTTACTGTCAAGAAGTATTAATGAAATAAGCATGTAGGACTTAAGTGAAATACTTCATACATTACCTGGCTATACATCAAGTTATGGGCATCGGTTACAGTTCATTATCAATCATGATACACCATTTCATTTATACAGTCCGATCTTTTCACCGCTAGATATACTTCATCATGTACTGTTTTCAGTATACAGACTCTTCCAAACTTAGTCACAGGATCTTTAAAGATTCAGTATACGGTATAATCTTGATGTGAAATAATATTGAATAGCATATTGGTATTAAACATCTGCATTTAATTATACAGCTAACTCATGGCATGTTATGTTATGCTTATCCTTTAAATGTGATTATTGCACGTGTGTAGCTTTGACTATTTCATGTGTAATTTACTCTGGGTTTCCTTTTAAGTATTTTCAGTTTACTGATATTATTGAATGTGTATGACTGCGAATCATGGAGTGTATGGTTTACTCAAAATTGACATCCAAGCATCTTATGTCTTTTGTGTATAGCCAGCGTATTGTATGTCTGTGGTTCTCGTTGTGTTGTTCTTGTGTTTGACACTACCCCAAATTAATTCCTCGTATTGATATGATAAAGTATTGTGTATTATGCCACTGGAGTGGTGGCTTGTTGGCTGATGGACAGAACACCCAAATACAAAGCATCTTTGCTCGCTCCCTCAGAGGTCCAGGTGCTACTGACTCGGATGAGACGATAAAATGCGGACCCATGTACAACATGGGCTTGTCGCATCTTGATAATGCTTTAATCTTCAAACTCACCAAAGGTTCGCTGTGTTTCTTGATAATGCTTTAATCTTCAAACTCACCAAAGGTTCGCTGTGTTTCTTGATAATGCTTTAATCTTCAAACTCACCAAAGGTTCGATGTGTTTCTTGATAATGCTTTAATCTTCAAACTCACAAAAGGTTCGTTGTGTTTCTAGATAATGCTGTCAATCTTCAAACTCACCAAAGGTTCGCTGTGTTTCTTGATAATGCTGACAATCCTCAAATTCACCAAAGGTTCGCTGTGTTTCTGGATAATGCTGACAATCTTTAAACTCACCAAAGGTTCGCTGTGTTTCTTGATAATGCTGACAATCGTCAAACTCACCAAAGGTTGGCTGTGTTTCTTGATAATGCTGACAATCGTCAAACTCACCAAAGGTTCGTTGTGTTTTTTGATAATGCTGACAAGCAGCAAAAAGAGGGTAGTCCCTTCCAATATTCTGTTGAGATTCTCACTCGACATGGAAACATACAAGCATGCATGCAAACAGGAAAAGAAACCCCCACCAAATTAAAAAAGAAAGTAAAAAGAAGAAGAAAACAGCCAAAAGAAAAAAAAACATGAAAAAAATAAAAATAAATGGGTGACGCTGCACTGTGCCGATAAGCTCTCTCCCTCACAGAACAGTGGCACAGACTTCACACAGGGAAACTAATCACAAACTGGGAAATGAAATCTACACTTCACACAGCGAAACTAATCACAAACTGGGAAATGAAATCTACACTTCACACAGCGAAACTAATCACAAACTGGGAAATGAAATCTACACTTCACACAGCGAAACTAATCACAAACTGGGAAATGAAATCTACACTTCACACAGCGAAACTAATCACAAACTGGGAAATGAAATCTACACTTCACACAGCGAAACTAATCACAAACTGGGAAACGGTCCAGACTTCACACAGATAATGTAAGCACAACTTGGAAACCAAGTCCAGACCTCACATAGAGAAACTAATCACAAACTGGAAAACGAAGTTTGGATTTCACACAGATAATGTCAGCACAAACTGGAAAACGAAATCTAGAATTCAACAGATAATGTGAGCACAAACTGGAAAACGAAATCCAGACTTCAACAGATAATGTAAGCACAAACTGGAAAACTTCGTCTATATTTCAAACACAGAGAATGTAAGCACAAACACAGAAACAAAGTCTAGCGTCTCCTCACCAGCATCTCCACCACTTCGCCGGGTGACATGCCAAAGATGCCGACACCGTTTATCTCATGTAGCTCGTCCCCTGCTGATATAAGGCCTGCACACACACACACACACACACACACACACACACACACACACACGTAAAAACATAATTTATTGCACCAATGTTGAAAGACAAAGGAAACTGTTGTGGTGTTGTTCAGTCACTCATCCTCACACACCACTGTATATTACCCAAGACGTGATGATTGCAACACACTCGCAAAGCAATGAATACGCATGAATAAAAGCGAGGGGGTGAAGAGACGGAAGGACTTTCGAAAAAACATTGTACAATTATTCACGTAAAAACTAATATTAAAATATCAAACAAAAAAGGAAATAATGCCAGCCGCCGCGGCGAAGTGGTTAGCGTCGCGGACTGACGGCTGGGAGGACGCGGGTTCGAATCCCAGAGGATGTGGGTTTTTCGGTGCGTGTCCGGCTCCTACCCAGAGTTGAGTGTGCTGTGGGCTTAAATGGGGAGACTGGGACCACACAGTCGAGTGTCATCCACTTCAAGGATGCGTCTTTGGGTGTGTTGCTCTAATTACCTGACCAACACTGCAAGTGTCTGTATCTCTCGGGCCTGGTTAACACCGGGATATCATTATGACAGGAAGTATAGAGTACAGCATTGTCACACAGTCCCAAACCAAAATGGACCTCCATAGCAACATCGTCATCGTCCTCCTCCTCGTCTTTCATCATCATCATCAATATAAACAAAACAGTCCCAAAGTCTGTGGCATTTCATGCCCTGCTCTCATGGTGACCTTAGTTTCGATGCCCCTCCACTTCTGTGCTTTGGGTGAGTCCTGTCAATGTCTTCAGTGTCGGCAGATTCCTGGGGAGCTGTTGTTTGAGGGACGTGGTGGCAGTCTCCACTCTGGGAGGGACGCTCACTCAGTCTGGCCTCGCGACTGAACCATTATTGTCGTCAACAGGGTCTCCTCTGGTGTGTGGCCTCCTGGCGACCTAACATCGATGGTTCCCTGCGGACTGTCGACGCTGGAACTGTGATGGACGAACCCAGGTGGGAATCTAAATGAGCGGCGTGGGAGTAATGCCACTGAAACGGTGCAGATGATGGGGCAGCAACAACAAAAAATAATAAAATAAATAAATAATCAAAAAATAATAAGGATGTGTGCATATACATTTCCTTATATTTCAAAATGCGCATACTGGATACAGGGTATGAATATGTATGAGCATTACGCAGTGCGGAACAGTTGTCGCTTGCTGTGTGTTAACCACCCATTTGGAAGAACAAAATGGCTATTACGAGCATTAATGAGAGATTCTTAAACGCACACCCCATTCCTGTACCTCAGGAGACACCCAAGACGTCACCGTCAAACGTGTTCTCACACTGGCCATGATTACTGAGGAGTTCCCAGAATATTCCCGGATTCGTGCGCACGCTGACGGCTGAGCATTGAATGCAGTGACTGATGGAGAAGCAGGCATACTCATCTCATCAAACCTCATGAGGGACATATCTCAACAGCAGGGATACCAACTGGGAAACAGTTCTCCAACTACTCGGCATGTATGTATGTATGTATGTATGTATGTATGTATGTATGCATACAGAGAGTGATAAATTCAAACCCAAATATCTTCGTTTTCAATAAAGAAGTGCAGGAAGCGTCAAAAACGGCCTTGGTGTGTGTGTGAGAGAGAGAGAGTGAGTGCGAGGGTAGGCGGTTATATTCTCTTACCACTTCGGTCTGCTGCCCCTCCGTGCAAAACGCGAGCAATCTCCATACAGCCTGTCTCCCCGCTCAGCTGAATGGTAGCGCCCTGCACACAGCACATCGTCCAGCTTCATAACCTGTCTCCTCTTTTGAGAGAATGGTAGCGCCCTGCACAAAACAGCTCCATCTTTACAACCTGCCTCCCCACCATCAAATGAATTAGTGACGCAACTGGTCATAAAATGTCCGAAACCCGTTTTATCACTCTACAGAATGGGAACACTGGCACACAAATTCTGCACATGAGTTTATCTGAATAGCGGCAGCTTCACACTGGAATGGGTTCATCCGGTTAAATCCAACCATCCATGCATTAATTTAGTCTTTTTCCCCCCATGAAGTTCAGCGGCTCAGTTCATTCTACCTGTACCCACTATTTAATCTCCAGAATGGAAATGGCATTCAATCCCGCAAAGAGAGGAGACGAGACCCATCACCTGCTACTTCCTGTCAACATTGTGGCCGCATTTGGGCTGAGTTCTCATTTCCGGAGTCTCTGGCGTCCTCATCGTTTGCAATGTACTTTCATCATGATGATGGTCATGAGAACCGCAGAAGATCGTCATTTTGTCTGACCCCACAGAGGTAGAACAGTCTATTTCCTTTCTTCCTTTCTTAACTCTGAAGTCGTTGATGCAGTATTTGTCAGCGATTGTAATGTCCACTTATCTAATTAATGTTCGTTATGCATTTTGATATTGTTGGCAGTGCAGTAAACATTGTCGTTTATAAAGGTTCATCTTGTTTAATGATGATACTGACAATCATCAAACATACCAAATGCTCGTTGTATTTCTTGATGCTGCTGACAATCTTCAAACTTACCAAAAAATTTTTGTTTGGTCTTTTTTCACGAGCTTGGTAATTAATAAAGGTTCGTTGTGTTTCTGGAAAATGCCGGTATTCATGAAACTTATGAAAGGTTCGTCTTGTCTCTTGATAATGTAGACATCAATAGTAACCCCCCCAGTTCGATATGATTCTTAATAATGCCGATAATATTTAAACTTTCCAACGCTTCGTTGTGTTCCTTGATAACGCTGTGTTTCGTGGTACTGTTGTGTTCCTTGATAACGCTGTGTTTCGTTGTACTGTTGTGTTCCTTGATAACGCTGTGTTTCGTGGTACTGTTGTGTTCCTTGATAACGCTGTGTTTCGTGGTACTGTTGTGTTCCTTGATGACGCTGTGTTTCGTGGTACTGTTGTGTTCCTTGATGACGCTGTGTTTCGTGGTACTGTTGTGTTCCTTGATGACGTTGTGTTTCTTTATCATGCTGACGATCTTCAAACTTACCACAAGTTCATTGTTTCTTGATAACGCTGTGTTTCGTGGTACTGTTGTGTTCCTTGATAACGCTGTGTTTCGTGGTACTGTTGTGTTCCTTGATAACGCTGTGTTTCGTGGTACTGTTGTGTTCCTTGATAACGCTGTGTTTCGTGGTACTGTTGTGTTCCTTGATAACGCTGTGTTTCTTTATCATGCTGACGATCTTCAAACTTACCACAAGTTCATTGTTTCTTGATAACGCTGTGTTTCGTGGTACTGTTGTGTTCCTTGATAACGCTGTGTTTCTTTATCATGCTGACGATCTTCAAACTTACCACAAGTTCATTGTTTCTTGATAACGCTGTGTTTCGTGGTACTGTTGTGTTCCTTGATAACGCTGTGTTTCTTTATCATGCTGACGATCTTCAAACTTACCACAAGTTCATTGTTTCTTGATAACGCTGTGTTTCGTGGTACTGTTGTGTTCCTTGATAACGCTGTGTTTCTTTATCATGCTGACGATCTTCAAACTTACCACAAGTTCATTGTTTCTTGATAATGCTGACAATCTTCAAACTTACTGCATGTTCTTTGTGATTTTTGATAATGCTGACAACTATCAAACGTACCAAAAAATCGTTGTTTCTTGATAACGCTTCAAACTTACTTAAGGTTCGTTGTGTTTCTTGATAATGCTGTGTTTCTCGATAATGCTGTGTTTCTTGATAATGCTGTGTTTCTCGATAATGCTGTGTTTCTTGATAATGCTACAATCTTCAAATTTACCAAATGTTCATTGTGTATCTTGATAATGCCAAAAATCTTCAAACTCACCAAAGGTTCGTTGTAATTCTGAATAGTGCTGTGTTTCTGGATAATGCTGATAATCGTCAAACTCACCAAAGGTTCGTTGTGTTTCTTGATAATGCTGACAATCTTGATGGCTCTGTCTCCGTTCAGTTCCTCCACAGGGATGGGGTCGATGCGGGGCTCATAGTCTCCACAGGCGATCTTGTCGTGTGTGTACAGCACTGCCTGCTTGACACCAACATGCAGTCTGAAGTGTGTGTGTGTGTGTGTGTGTGTGTGTGTGTGTGTTTGTGTGTGTGTGTGTGTGTGTGTGTTTGTGTGTGTGTGTGTGTTTGTATGTGTGTATATGCGTGTTTGTGTGTGTGTGTGTGAGAGTGTGCGCGCGCGCGCGTGTGTGTGTGTGTGTGTGTGTGTGTGTTTTAGCCTGTGTGTTTGTCTGTATGTATGTGTGTGTTGTGTCTCTGTGTGTGCGTGCATGTGTGTGCTGTATGTGTATATGTGGCGTGTGTTTGTGTATGTGTGCGTGTGCGTGTGTGTGTGTGTGTGTGCGTGCATGTGTGTGCTGTATGTGTATATGTAGCGCGCGTGCGTGTGTGTGTGTGTGTGTGCGCGCGGGTGTGTGTGTATGCGTGTGCGTGTGTGTGGATGCATCAGGAACACACAGGATCATGATCATCTTTTCATCGTGATCGTCATTTCCTACCCCATCATCGTCGTCATAATTGCGTCATAGCGTCATTGTCATCATGATCGTTGTCATCTTTCTTCTTTTTTTCTTCTTTTTTTATCCCCTTGACTGCTATTGACAGGTACGCTCGTCACTATAGGGCTTTAACCTCTGTTGAGATCGGATTGAACTTATTGATCTGTCAGTTACTGTCCTTCTATATATCTGGACTTCGTCCTCTTGGGATCGCCCTTACGTTTATTCACGGAAACCATTAACAGCAACTTAAAAGTGTACAACGTGCAATGATTACACTTCAGATTCACACCACTGATCGATCTCATTTCATCAAAGTTCAGCAGTCAAGGAATTAATGTTTTGAAGGACGGATGCAATAACCAAGTGGTTAAAGAGTTGGACTTTTAATCTGAGGGTTCCGGGTTCGAATCTCGATAACGGCGCCTGGTGGGTAAAGGGTGGAGATTTTTCCGATCTCCCAGGTCAACATATGTGCTGACCTGCTTGTGCCTGAACCCCCTTCGTGTGTATGCGCAAGCAGAAGATCAAATACACACGTTAAAGATCCTGTAATCCATGTCAGCCTTCGGTGGGCTATGGAAACAAGAACATACCCAGCATGCACACCCCCGAAAACGGAGTATGGCTGCCTACATGGCGGGGTCCAAACGGTCATACACGTAAAAGCTCACTCGTGTACATACGAGTGAACGTGGGAGTTGCAGCCCACGAACGAAGAAGAAGAAGAAGACCCCACACTCTCCACCCACCCATCCCCCCAAAAAAACAACAAAGAAACAAAAACAAGAAAGCGGTGATCACGTGCAGAGACCTGAATGTGGGGTTTGGTCAACAGCTTGAGCAGTTCCCTGACGGCAGGGTCCTCGGCCTTGATCCGTACACAGCAGTACACCTGCACGCACACACACACACACACACACACACACACACGCACGCACGCACGCACGCACACACATGTATATAAAAATAGAGAGAGAGACAGAGACAGGGACAGAGAGACAAGATAGATAGATAGATAGATAGATATGAACCGAGGTCCCGTGTGCAGCATGTGAAAAGAGCCCAAAACAACAGGAAAAAGTCCCTGGCAAATTTCTGAAGAAAAATCCACTTTGACGGAAAAAACCAAATGCTCTTGTATACAGAAAGAAGAAATCATTATGTGAGCATGCATTAAGATGCTGCTGTCTGTCACTCAAGCATGAACAGCTTGGATATCTCTCTCTCTCTCTCTCTCTCTCTCTCTCTCTCTCTTACACACACACACACACACACACACACACACACAAGGAGACAGACACGACAGACAGACAGACAGACAGAGAAAAAGGGCAAAAAGAGAGAGACGGGGAGGGAGACAGGCAGACAAAGACGGTCCATTTTCATTGAAATGAAGGGAGCACGTCAATGACATTTCACAAGCCGCCTCCCACCACTGGCCGATGCAAATCAATACGACGAGCACAGAGAAGATGAAACATTTGAACGCCATCGCCGCCAACATGGCTGCCGAAGACGGGGACAAACTGGACCTCAGTTAAAAACCACAGCAGTTTAATTAAACCATCGTCGGGAAAAATAATACTCAACAAACAAATAATCTGTTCGAGGTGTATGCCTTAGTCTGAAGTCCAATGACCAAACACGCGCTCATTGGAGCGAGTGGCTTTCCAATGCGTTTGGGTTTTGCTTGGAGCATTCTGTTTTAGAGATGTAATTATGTTTATTTAATCAACAAGAAAAAAATGAAATCGTATCAGCTTCAATGGTTTGTGTAACAGGGAAGGACAGAAAGTACAATCTGTTGGCCTCTGTCGTTCAAAGTGTCCTGTATATTCGGCTGAAAATGTAATGTAGCCTGTAAGGTTCTTAACGTCAACTGTATAGGCGACAGTGTTGGATTTTTTCGTTTTCATTTCATTTATTGCTGTCCAGTACTCTACCAGTCCATACTTCTCGGTCGATGAAGCTCCAGTTTGGGCGTACTGACGTGCTCTGACCTGTTCAAATATGTTCCTGTTTACAGACAAGTTCATGGTATATCCGTTGCATCAATAAAGAGCAGTTGCTCACTAGGTTTTGGAAGCGGTGGGCCGTCCACAGCTCTGAGAAGCATCCACAGAGGCTGCCAGGAAACGAGCAGTGTTTTGTAAGACCGTGTATGATAGTGACTTGTTGGTGCTGCCGCATTATTTTTGTTATGACCAAACCGTATGAAAAATTAGGAAGGTCAAAGTTATGGAAGTTGTGGAATCGGATCTACGCAACAATCTAGTTTTTGACATCACTCTTTTTATTTACAGGATATGTGTAAAAGATGATTGCATGTAATGTTTCAGTGCCCCCGGGGGAGCACACGAAATAAACTTCTTGCTTTGCCTTGGGAAGTAGAAAAGAAATCCAAGGAAAATAAGAGGGTCTGCGGGTTTCTTGATAGATACACAAAATGTGGTTTTGAATGCTGTGGTGGTAAAGATGACCTTGGTGGAGTGTATGGTTTACACAGCGTTTAATTTTTCAAACATATATAACTCTACTCACTACCTATTTCCTTGTATCAAATTTTTCTAACCCTCCTGAGGCCATTTTTTTGTGATTAGTTTTCATCCTCTACTTTGTCAAACTACCTTTCCCTCTTACCCACACTTGAAGAAGCCACCACGATAAGAAACGTTCCGTAAACCATACACTCCACAAGGCCTTATTTACCACCAAGGTTTGTAAAACACATTTTATGTGTACGCAAAGATTACGTTTTAAAATCCCCCTTTGTTGCCCTGTGCCTCAGTGCAAAGTGGGTTTAACCAGCGCATGGTTTCCTTCAAAGAAGCCGCGGTGTTTTCAGCGATGGCTACAGTCAACTTATCGATCAGCTCCGTTCTTTCAAACTGTCGCTTCTGTTCATTAACTTTGCCACCATTATCACCGAACTGAACTGTGCCAACATTATCACCGAAATGAATGCAGTCGGGCTTTCAGAAAATTGAGTAATTCCACTGAGAGACAACGAACCACGTTTGGAAGTTCGTCATGCAACGGAGGTCCGTGAGTGCGGCAGTACCGTGGACAGCAGACATCCAGGCCTTTGCGTGACCTCACAGTTATGGCACACAAGTCTGTGAGCATGCCACGTGTCTGCTTTGAGCCCATCCTGTGGTCTGGTTTGCTGTGTGTTAATGTTAGACACCGTTGAATGGCTTGTTTTAATCAGGTATGCCCATGTTTTAATTAAAGTATCGTATTAATTCATGCCTGTTCTCTTACTGCGCTCGTTGCGTGTGTATTATTGTGATTATTGTATGCGAGGCTTACATTATCTTAGTGTTTCAGCATATGTTTCTTATGCATTCATGCTGAATGGCTGTAATACTGGTGATTGTATGTGTATGATTGTGATTCCCAGTTGTATGCAAGATTCTTATGAACTTAGTATCTAAGCATTTTATGTCTTTTTTGTCTTCATATTGATTGTGATTTTCGTGCATTGTTTGTGTACCATACACCAGGCATGAAGTTCCCTTGTTGAGACAATACTGTATTCTGTGTTCTGTAAATGCGCGATTCGCTTGAAATCATCAGATTGACTACAACACTATGGGTGGGAGCGTTTTAAATGCCACGTTCACATTTTCACATTCCTTCGTCATGTCAGATAATTTCCCCAATCCCAAAGAAAGAAAACTCTTCAAATAAATGTTCCAAAGAAAAAAAAGGTAATAAAAAGATGAAGGGTTCGATCACTTGATACTGACTTCTCTCGGCTAAACAGAAAAACAAAAACAAACAAACAAGAATACGAACGCTTTCTTTGATTGCTTATGATGCGAACTTTCTGACGAATAATTTGAAGAGCCCTTAACATCGTCTGAGGGCATTAATACCAGTGATACTAAGACTTCCACAGCGGCTGCAGTGCAGTGGCAAAAGAAAGCTGTTTGCAGCCAACTCTTTACCTTCCAAAATAATAAAACGTAAGCTGTTGTTCAGAGCGACCAAATGGCCGCTCCTATGTCAAACAAAGAGATAAAGTATGGAAACGCGCCGTTTGCTGAGGGGAGGGAAAGGTTGATGGGTCTTCTATGTCGGTGTGTTTGAAGGATGGCCTTTGAACACAGACATCCCGGGGTGTTCAGTGTGGCGTGTAACTGTCTTCCGGCACGAAGATCAAACACAGGAGACACACATTAGCTTTTCACAACACTGGGCTGAACTTGTCCATCCACTCATGTTGAGACTGTGTCGAGGAAACCTTCGGCTGTGATCAGATGAAGCAGGTACATGTGCGCGTGCTCGCTCACTGCCTCTCTCGTTATCTCTCACTCGTTATCATTATCGCTATCGCTATCGTTATCACACACACACACACACACACGCAACTCACTTCCGCTGCCTGGGCCACAGCAAAGTCCGACTGTGGTTCAAAACGTCCGTCTCTGCCTCGGAGTTTATGGTACATCTGTAATGTAACATCATTCAGGTCATAGTACATCTGTAACGTAACATCATTCACGTCACGGTACGTCTGTAACGTAATATCATAAACGTCACGGTACGTCTGTGAGGTAACATCATTGAGGTCACGATACATCTGTGAGATAATATCACTGAGGTCATGGTACGTCTGTAACGTAACATCACTGAGGTCATGGTACGTCTGTAACGTAACATCATTTAGGTCATAGTACGTCTGTAACGTAACATCATTCAGGTCATGGTACATCTGTAACGTAACATCATTCAGGTCATGGTACATCTGTAACGTAACATCATTGAGATCACGGTACATCTGTAACGTAACATCATTCAGGTCACGGTACGTCTGTAACGTAACATCATTCACGTCACGGTACGTCTGTAACGTAATATCGTTCAGATCATGGTACGTCTGTTACATAACATCATTCAGGTCACGGTACATCTGTGAGGTAACATCATTCAGGTCACGGTACATCTGTAACGAAACATCATTGAGGTCACGGTACATCTGTGAGGTAACATCAGTAAGATCAATAAGATCGTGGTACATCTGTGAGGTAACATCATTCAGGTCACGGTACATCTGTAAAGCAACATCATTCTGAAGCTGTTAGCTCACTTATTTTGAAAGTGCTGGCAACGGCTTACACACGCACTCATTTGTATCGTAACGGCACACACACACACACACACACACACACACACACACACACACACACACACACACACACACACACTGACATACATCTTGAAGTAATCACATATATCATAAAGTAATAATAATTCTTTATTATAATATCACACAGTGCAAGTAACGGTACACACACATATGTATCCAGCACATTTCGTACGCACACACACACACACACACTCTCTCTCTCTCTCTCTCTCTCTCTCTCTCTCTCTCTCTCTTCCTCTCTCTCACACACACACACACACACACACACACACACACACACACACACGCACAAACACACACACACATACACACACACACACGCGCGTGCGCACAAACACACACACACACACACACACACACACACACATGAATCGCAAGATGCGGGTGACGGTACAAACACATACACACACACTGATATGTTCCGAAAGATGCAGGTAGCGGTACACACGCACTCACATGTACCATAAGATGCAGGTAGCGGTACACACGTCCTTACATGAACCGTAAGGTACAGTTAGCGGTACACAGGCACTCATATGTACCGTAAGGTGCAGGTAGCGGTACACATGCACTCACATGAATCGCAAGGTGCGGGTAACGGCACACACACACACACACACACACACACACTGATATGTACCGTAAGTTGGAGGTAGCGATACACACGCACTCACATGAATCGTAAGGTGCAGGTAGCGGTTCCTTAGGAACCGACGCAGGAAGGCGATCTCCGGTTCCTTGTTGGGCAGACGGGACTCCAGAGACGGGAGGGCGACCAGGAGCTTCTGGGTGTCTGCACACACCATGCATAGTTCATTCATTACTACTACTACTACTACTACTACTACTACTACTACTACTACTACTCATGTCAGTCCTAAAATGGCCTTGTGTGCTTGGCTGGACTACAGGCAACAAGTACTACTCATGTATTCAGTTTCAAGATGAATGTGTGTGGTTTTCTTCTTCTTCTTCTTCTTCTTCCTTCTCGTCATCGTCAACGTCTTTTTCTTCTGCATCTTCATCATCGTTTTGATCTTCATTCTCCTCCTCCTCATTATCTTCTTCTTCTTCTTCTTCTTCTTCTTCTTCTTCTTCTTCTTCTTCCTTCTCGTCATCGTCAACGTCTTTTTCTTCTGCATCTTCATCATCGTTTTGATCTTCATTCTCCTCCTCCTCATTATCTTCTTCTTCTTCTTCTTCTTCTTCTTCTTCTTCTTCTTCTTCTTCTTCTTCTTCTTCTTCTTCTTCTTCTTCTTCTTCCTTCTCGTCATCGTCAACGTCTTTTTCTTCTGCTTCTTCATCATCATTTTTTATCTTTCTCCTCCTCCTCCTCATCATCACCATCACCATTATTATTATCTTCTTCTTCTTCTGCATATTATTATTATTATTTGTATTTGTATTCATATTGTCACACACACACACACACACACACACACACACACACACACACACACACACACACACACAAGAATCCACTGCTGTCACCTGTATCGATGCGGACATTGGAGGTAAGCGGCAGTGTGATGGGCATTGTAGGACGTCACCAGCAGTAAAAACAACAACAGCATGAAGGTCACCCCCCGCAAGCATTCCACCACTGCCTCCCTCCATAGCCACTCACACCACCGCCCGCAGCAACTCACCTGAGAACAGAGAAAGGAAAGAAAAAAGAGACAACGTAGAGTAGTGGAACTGAGTGGACTTGGAAACTGGAGCTGGGGCAGAGCTACAGTACGGTACAGTACAGTACCTGTACACTACTACTACTACTACTACTACTAGTACTACAGTGCAGTACCACTGAGCTAAGCAGCCAAGAAACCAATCTCTCTCTCTCTCTCTCTCTCTCTCTCTCTCTCTCTCTCTCTCTCATTGTGTAGCTCTATGTTTCTGATTTTCTCAGTGTATCTCTCTTTATCTGTCTGTCTCTGTCTCTGTCTCTCTCTCTCCCCCCACTCTCTCTCTCTCTCTCTCTCTCTCTCTCTCTCTCTCAGTATGTTAGAATGTATGTAATAGTATTTCTCTATCAATGGAATGGCGATATTTCGCCGGCCGCGATTACCATAAATTTGCAAAGGCACTTTGAGGTTTACCCTTCGTGGCCTTGGGGATCATTACATGGTGCAATGCAGTTTAGTTTTACGTGTCAGCTGCCCTCCGATTAACCAGGAATCGTGACGGGCAATGTATCTATTTGTTGATCCCTTTTTTCTCATTCTGATTGCATCGTGTTCGTGTTGTTATCATGAATTACTGATCCCTTTTTTTCTCATTTTGATTGCATCGTGTTCGTGTTGTTATCATGAAAATTGCATGGTAATTGTTTGTGTCACACGAAATCGGACGTCAAAAGGAAGTTCTGTGTTTGTTTGTTTGTTTGTTTGTTGTTGTTGTTGTTGTTTAAACATCGTCATGAAAAAAAAAGTGTTCTGGGATGATACAAATGCGAGATGCATGCACGCTCATACTCCCCTTTCTTTTTTGTGACTTGGGCTGGATTCGTTCTAGTTCTTCCCCTCAAGATTTGTCTCCATTTTTTTTAAGAAAGAAAGAAAGATAGATAGAATGAAGAAGAAAGAGAAAATGCATATTGCAACAAGCGGGATTTTTTTTTTTTTTTTTTTTAGAAAAAAAATATTCCAATGAAAGAAAATGGATGAAGTTAATATAGAGCATGGTGTGGTGTACAAACAAAAGACCTACTTTGAAATAACTCCAAGAGGAAAGTTCCTGGGTCAAATCCAGTAGAGTCTAAACGGGAGACTGGAGTCGTTTTCGGGTGCTACACTGGACTTGGAGCTGGGCTGGTTATCCCCAGCCGGGGCAGGATAGGCTGGAGTGGAGAGGGGATGCGGGGGTGGGGGTTAGCGTAAGGGTGGGGGGTAGCAAGCCAGTGCTGAAAGGCTATGTATTTTCTTTCCTTTTTTTTTATTGTTGGAAGATGTGGCTAGGGTGTGCTTTGGCTATATTTTGTGTTGGGAGGGAAAACAGTTTGTCAGGAAGGCCTGACAAAGTTGTATTGTATTGTATTGCATTGCCTTGCCTTACCTTGCCTTTCCTTGCCTTGCCCTGTATTGTATTGTATTGTATTGCCTTGCCTTGCCTTGACTTGCCTTGCCTTGCCCTGCCTTGCCCTGCCTTGTATTGTATTGTATTGTATTGTATTATGCTTCGTCATAGCAGATTTCTCTGTGTGAAATGCCGACTGCTTTTCCCGGGGAGAGTGCTTTGCGATATTACAGCGTCACCTTTTTGTCTGTCTGCAAGTGCTTCTGTTTTACTGTCAAAATGATTTTTTCTGGAGAATTTCATCAAGGACATTATTGTTGTTTTTTGTGCTGTGGACTCTTTCATCTGCGCTGAGTACATGACGCACATGGGATCTCGATTTATTGGCAAGGCATGGCAAGGAGTTTATTTCATGTGCCTCCTGGGCCATTGATCCGTTACATCCTATACACACATCCGTTGTGTCTTATACACACATCCGTTACATCCTATACACACATCCGTTGTGTCTTATACACACATCCGTTACATCCTATACACACATCCGTTGTGTCTTATACACACATTACACAAACAAAAACAGCGATGCCAAAAACTAGAAACAAGTCCATTCGAGCAAACACACAGAATTCAATACACATTAAAAAAGTAATTTTTCGTTGGCAAAACGAAAGGAAATAAGTATAGATCGGATCATCCAAATGACCATGAAAATACAAGATTGTCTTTAAGAATTCTAAAACGGTAGTCAGCGTCAGCTTATGACAAACCACGATCTGAAACAATGGAGTTAACGACAGCGATTGATAAACGACAACTCAAAAAGAGTGCAGTTAATGCCACCCAATGATAAACGACAATTCAAAAGAGTGCGGTTAAAGCCAGCCAATGATAAACGATGATTCAAAACAATGACTGAACAATGAAAAATTACAAGCCTAAACTGTGGAGGACGCCAATCAATGATTAACGACAATCAAAAACAATGATGCCAACGTCAACTTTGACTGATGACAAACAAACAACATAAAATAGAGATATCAATCTCAACCAGTAATGAATGAAAACAGTGGAATCAACACAGCCTAATAGTGAACAGCAAAGCCGACCACTGAAGTCAGTGTCAGTCAGTGGTGGCAAATGGCAGTCTAAACCAGCGGAACGGATATAATTTGTCAATAGCTCCACACCTGATGGAGTCTCCCGTCGGACCGACGGATGAGTAGGCAGGCAGGCTTATCTGTCGGTGTGTGTCCTCATATGGGAGAAGAAGCCGATTGTGGATGCGCAGCACTTCCCACATGTGTTGCAAGGGAAAACGTATCCCTGCTTCCTTTGCTTACGCTTCTCCTTAATGGCCAGCGTTCTCTTGTTTTCAAACGTCTTTATGCCACTGGAATACAGCATCCGCCAGCGAGAGCGGTCAAGGGCATCAGTTTCCCAGGAAGCGATGTCTATGTCACAGGCTTTGAGGTTTGTCTTCAAGGTGTCCTTGAAGCGCTTGCAGGGTCTTCCAAGTTCGCGGTGGCCTTCCTTCAGCTAGCCATACAAAAGCATCTTCGGGATCCTGCTGTCTGTCATGCGGACAACGTGTCTTGTCTAGCGTAGCTGACACTGGATCAGCAGGCTTTCGATGTTGGGCAGGCCGCTCCTCTCTAGGACCTGGAGGTTGGAGACCCTGTCTTGCCACTTTATGCCGAGGATCTTTCGTAAGCATCTCTGGTGAAACTGCTCAAGTTGTTGCTCAAGTAGCTCCACACCTATTGACAGGAAAAATGCACTGGCGGAATGAATCTATATGAAAACAGATTAATCCGAGGAGGAAGCGGAGGAGGATGAATTTTGTTTTTGTCCCATCAGGCATACTGCTGACTGAGACTTTTTCTATCTTTCTTTCTTTTTTTGTTGTTGTTAAAGTATCCATTTTCACATTTGAATGCCATCGTGTTAAAAAGTAGGAGACAAATTAAGCCAGAACGATGAAAATATAAAAAAAGACTGGTTTGGAAAATACTGAGTGAGGAACTAACGCCAGGAAGGTTTATCACTATTGTTTTCTGATATCTTCTTGGGTAATGCTATTCTAAACTATTGCAAATATTCTCCAGGACCGTTCACCCCACAACCTGCTTTGCTCGTCTGACGTTCCGGCTTTGGCATTGTCAAAGTGTGTGTGTGTGTGTACGTGTGTGTATGTGTGTGTGTGAGAGAGAGAGAGAGGGGGGCGTGCGTGCGTGTGTGTCTGTATGTGTGTGCATGTATGTATGTTTATGCGTGCATGTGAGCATGTGTGTGTGTGTCTGTATGTGTGTGTGTGTGTAAGTGTGTGTGTGTGTGAGTATGAGTCTCTGTGTGTGTGTGTGTGTGTGTGGGCTTGTGTGTGAGTGAGTGTGCGTGCCTCTGTGTGTGTGTGTGTGTGTGTGTGTGTGTGTGCGTGCGTGCGTGCGTGCGAGCGCGCGCGTGTGTGTGCGCGTGCGCGCTTGTCATTGCTGTGAACATTGTCTGGGAGCTTAAGTGCCAGGCAGAAGCCGATCAGTCTGTGTCACCTGAACACAGAACCTGATGGCCCCCGTGAGAACCCGCCACCCCTGCTGCTGAATCAAGGGCCTGGCAAACAAACCCCATCGATTCGGGGAAGGAAGGGAGGAAATCCTCCAGTGGCAACCAACCAACCTCGTTTCCCCCAACGCTTGCCTCTCAAGCGGTTCTCCACATGTATTCTATTTCTGCTTTTCGCTCATCACTCAAAACTCATCTTTTAAAAACCTATCTATAAGTACTCACAGCTTCCTTGTTCTCCGACACCACCCATGTCAGCTCACTTTGAATGTATGTAGAGTGGGAAAGGGAGAGTGTGATTGGGGGGTTGGGGGGGGGGGGGGTGAGAAAGAGTGGTCATGAATGTTTTATGTAACTTGTAATATTTTTCTTTCATGTAAAGCGCCCTGAGCTCTTAGAGAGAAAGGGCGCTATATAAATGTACATTATTATTATTATTATTATCATCATACCAATCCGCGTTACTGAGGCGCTGACCACGCTGTTTGATTCATCTGCACGGCTGTAGAAACACGTACTGAGCTCCCACAGTACGCAAGCAATACTGATCAAAGATCCCATAGCTTTTTTCATGGCTTTCGGGGCAGTGAGTTCATCATATCCACTGATTACATGGCCATGAAAAATGACTTCTGTTGCCATTTGATCCAGGGGTGGTGGGTTGCATAATAATAATAAGAAAATAATAATATAATATTTATATAGCGCTGAATTTTGTGCAGAGACAAATCAAAGCGCTTTCGCACCAGTCATTCAAACGCATGCATAACTCTAAAACTGGAGAGAAAAAAAACACCCTGAAGACAAGAAAGAGGCAGGGAAGGGAGGCTATTTTGGGGGAAGAGGTGGATTTTAAGGCCAGACTTGAAAGAGCTGAGTGTGGAGACTTGACGAAGCGAAAGAGGAAGTTCATTCCAATTACAAGGTCCAGAGACAGAGAAAGAACGAACTTACATGAGCGAACTTACTTTGCAGCGCTGAGTTTGCTTACCGTTAAGAGTGTTCCCAACTCCACAGTAGATTCCATAATACTTAGGAACATTGTTAAATAGAAACATTCTTAAATCTAAGCAAACTTTGCGCTGCAAAGTTCGCCTCATCCAACCCGGCCTAGGACTCGTCCTCTCGAACGATGCTACCTTTCACTGAATCAAGATGCGAGTCGCCGACCTTAAGGATGCTAACCAATAGGTCGTTGAAATCAGCTCTTACTATTAAATCTATATAACAACCAGTCTGGACAGTTCAGAAAGAAAATAAAAGTCGTTGAAATGTTAAGAGGCAAACACTTGCAGATGATGGGGCAGCTTTTTTTTTCTTTTAATTTTTTGTATATCATTGATGACGAAGGAGGAGGATAATGACGATGATGATGATCACGATGCTGCTATGAAGGTCCATTTAGATTTGTCTTTTTATCCTATGTAAAATGTAGTGGTCACAGCATGGTTTGTTTCGTTTCCCGTTCCAGCAGCTGGGAACTGGCCGTATCTAGAGCTGGTGCCAGCCCCTAATAGCACCCGCTGTTCCAGCCAGTGATTCATCCGTGCACAAGGCAGCATGCTGTAATGTGGAACCGACGCGGTAATTGAGATTGATGTTCTCCGGTCTTCCAGCATGTGGTTATAACAACACAGAATGTATGTGGAGTGGAGGGTGTTTTTTTGTTTGTTTGTTTGCTTGTTTATCTGAGAGAGAGAGAGAGAGAGAGAGAGAGAGAGAGAGAGAGAGAGAGAGAGAGTGTGTGTTGTTCGTTCGTTCTTTACTTTAACGTCTTTTCACTGTAAGTGATATTAGACGAGTGTGTGTGTGTGTGTGTGTGTGTGTGTGTGTGTGTGTGTGTGTTAGATATAATGTTAGTGTTTGTGGGTATTTGTGTGTGAGTGTTTGTGTACGTGTGTGTGCGTGCATTCGTGCTAGCGCGCGCATGCTCGCGTGCATGTTTATGTATGCTGATCTCTTTATCTGTTGCTTGCCTTTACTGATGTCAATTCACAGGTCAGGGCGGTCACTCGTTGCTTTTTTATTTTTTCTCTCATGATATAAATAAATTCGAGAATATTTCAGCGAGAATGATACCCTTTTTGATTTCTTCCTTCGAGTCTTCTTTCCTGATATTCTTTCTTCTTCTTTTTTTTCTTTCTTTGATTATTTCTCTCTTTGTTTCTGTCAGTCTGTACTTTCTCTTCAACTCTTTCTCCCTTCCTGTCTATCTTTTCCCTTTAACTCTCTCCATACGAACGGCGAAAGAGACGACGTTAACAGCGTTTCATCCCAATTACCATCATCAAAATATTGCAAGCGGAACGCTCTCATACAGAAGAGGTGAATGTTGACAAAGAATACCACAGTTCTGACGACGGAAGCTAAAGGTTGGGTCATTCAGACACCCACTGGACATCCGAGGGGTCTGTGTAGAGGAGAAGAGAGGACTGGCCGTACTGAGTGAGTTAAAGCTGCATCGTTGTTTTCCGCCCACTGTTAGCACTGGTCACTGGTACGAGTGGCTGTCATCTTATCGTCACAGGCAGACCAGGAATACTCATATAACAAGGCTCTGGAAGATACCACTGGCATGAAAACGCTGTGATATTTTTATCGGCTAATATTCATGATACTTGGAACAAACCCAGACACTTCCTCGAAAACGGAAGCGCCGGGCTTGTCTTTATACTGATCATCTGACATATACACACAGCAGCAATGACAGAAGAATATGTGCAAACACAAATTAGCTTTTTATTCAAGACTGGCATAGCCAATTAATCCTGAACAAGCTACATAGAATTTGCGGACAATACAAAACAAACACACGGTCGCCTCTGTGGTATTTTGAATTGAAATTAATAAACAATTAATAAATATGTGTTCTCCTAGCCTCATTGTTTATTGATTTCATTGAGAATGTCTTGTTTTTTTCTTTTCTTTTCTGGTTTATTTAATGACAGTTATTCACCTGCGACAAATCACTGGCTGGTAAAATTGCCAACAGCAGCAATATGTGTGGATGCCTCCCTCCTTCTCTGTCTGTCTGTCTGTCTGTCTGTCTCTCTCTCTCTCTCTTGTTCTTCCCCCCTTCTTTCAAGTCCTTCCTCCCATCATCTTCTCCCTCTTCCCTTCCTTCCCTCCCCAACACCTCCCCCCACCCCCTCCAGCTCTTCTTTAACCGCCTCTCTTTCTTCACTCATCCTCACAAAAACAATCGGTTTTAGAAAAAAAAAATAAAAAAAAAAGTAAACGAACA
>NC_134876.1:53527437-53539937 GCF_041734735.1 Babylonia areolata | reverse complement strand
GCCTGAGCATTGCTAAAAACCCAACACGCAGGACTGGCCTAAACAAATGAAGACAAAGAGAAGACAAAGGGAAAATAAATAACACTGACCTGTCTTCACAGAGAAACATTATTCACATTCGATGACGCCGCGAAGTCATATATTTTAACAAGTTGTCTTCTTCTTGTTGTTGTTTTTTTCAGAACACCTAACTTGACAAAACCGAAAAAAGTGTTCCACAGATGTTCACATTAAAAAAAAACAACAACACTACATGTGAAGTTGTCAGTTTATTGTTCACTTTTTTTTCTTTTTTTTTTTTACTTTCTTCTCCTTCTTCGCTCTGTGTGCTTTAAAGAATACGAACTTCTTTTCGTGCAAGGCAACTTATCAAGATGTTGTTGGGTTTTTGTTGTTGTTGTTGTTGTTTTGGGAGGCGGGGGGGTTTCACTCTTTCTTCATTCCTTCCCCCTGAACGATGACATTAAACTAGTTCACTCCACGACACAGTGATCGATCTGTCCGAGCATGGACGTGACAGTTACAATTCTTTATACGGTAACACCACGGTGTCAAAAGCCGGCACAGTCTCCCTCTCCTTCTTGAGGTTTTAACGAAGGCCAATACCAGGGAGGGATGGCAAGGATCGCGACAGTCAGCTGCGCCATGAGGACGGGCAATTTGTTGTGGAAGCAGCCTGGAGGGGAGGGAGGGATGTACTGCTGCCTCGGGCTTTGTACTGGTGCTGAAAGCAGTTGTGGTGGCGTCCAAGGTCTCTCTCTCTCTCTCTCTCTCTCTCTCTCCAGCCAGTACACACAATGGGGGGGAGAAGCAGCGTGGTGGGATTTTAGAGGCTTTGTCTGCTCGGGTCTGTTTCATCTCCCTGTGAGAGGGAAGGTGGGTGGAGGTAGGGGGAGGGGGGAGGGGGGGGAAGGGTTGTAGGGGGGTGTGGGGGTGGCTGTCTTGCTCTGCACTTCTTGATGGTGGTGGTGGTGGTGTGTTACAGATTTGTCAGATTGGGAATGTGTGTGGGAGTGTGTGTGTGTGTGTGCGTGTGTGTGTTGTGTGTGTGTGTGTGTGTGTGTCTAAAAAATAAGTAATTAAATAAAATAACGATTATACAGCCGCTGCAAAGTACAGTGTACATCATCGTTCTAGACAGTCACAAGGAAAACACACACAAAAAATGAGATGACCACAATACCGCCTTGCACCACGTGTTCAGCTGAATGACGACGCCATAATGGCCGAGACAGGCCGTCAATTTGTGCCCGTTTGAAATGAGACTCGCAGGCAGCAGGCTATAAATACCTCTCACGCTATTGATTTTCTGCCGCGTGTATGTCAATAAGCGATTGGAATCAGGCTCGTTGTGGTGCAGAAGAAGGCGGAGAATTGGCGATAGGGGCGATCATGAATGAATGTGACGACAAAAAAAAAAAAAAAAAAAAGGTATGGGGTGGATGGATAGCGATGGGGTCTTTGGGATGCTGACAATTCGGTAAGTATCAATCAAATCACGTGTTATTTACTGATGATATGAATGCTTTGGTCATCCAATGGGTGAGTATTATTTCAAAAAGAAAACACTGAAATTTACCAATGATTGAGTATTATCTTAAAAGCAAAGTACTGACGTTTAAAACGTACAAAGTGAAAACATCATGAGCCTCCCCCTCCCTCCCCGAAAAAACAACAAAAACAAAAAACAAAAGTCTTTTGAACAAAGCAATTCCAATCGAAAACTGGAATCAGATCAAATGAAATATATCCATTTCCATCAGAAAAAAAAATCCCAACTGAAACATCCCAAAACTGTGTGAGGGTACAGTGCTCTGGTACGCGTGTGGAAGTGTGTAGGCATGTTAGTATGTCCGAACAGAATTCTATATTAGAAAATAAGAAATGTTTTAATGCTTATGCAGTTCTGTTTTTAGTGTAGTTGATATTTAATGTCAGCGTCTGTGTGTGAGTGTGTGTGTGTGTCTGTAAGGGAGGGACATCTATGTGCGTGTGTGTGCGTGTGTGTGTGTGTGTGTGTGTGTGTGTGTGTGTGTGTTCTATGAAATGCATTTTGTTTTAATCTAAGCCTTATTTACTTCATAGCTTTTATAATCTGATTCATCTCTTAAGTGTGCTTTTTCATTCATATGAACACACTGGGTGTTTTCCATTGTCAGGTAGCGGTTGATGTGTTTTTTAAGGCATGTTTATAGTCAACTGGATGATGTAAGGCACTTTGAGCAGCATTGGTGCTGGATATCGCGCCATAGAAAGACTATGTATTATTATTATTATCATCAAAAGTGTGTACAACATGTATGTACAACGATATACAGACGTAAAAAAATTGTATTGTATTGTGTTTATTGTATTGTATTGCGTTGCGTTGCATTGCATTGCATTGCATTGCATTGCATTGTATTGTATTGTGTTGTGTTGTGTTGTGTTGCGTTGTGTTGCGTTGCGTTGCGTTGCACTGCATCGCATTGTATTGTATTGCATTGTCTTGTCTTGTCTTGTCTTGTCTTGTCTTGTCTTGTCTTGTCTTGTATTGAATTACCTTTTTTTTTCCCAACAGATTTCTCTGTGTGAAATTCGGGCTGCTCTCCCCAGGTAGAGCACGTCGCTACACTGAGAGCGCCACCCCCTTTTTTTTCTTTTTTTTTTCTTTTGTTGTTGTTGTTGTTGTTTGTTTGTTTGTTTGTTTGTTTTTGTTTTTGTTTTTTCCTGCCTGCAGTTTTGTTTTGTTTGGTTTTTTTGGGTTTTTTCCTATCGAAGTGGATTTTTTTACAGACTTTCGCCAGGGACAACCCTTTTGTTGCTGTGGTTTTCTTTTACGTGCGCTAAGTACATGCTGCACACGGGACCTCGGTTTATCGTCTCATCCGAATGACTAGCGTGCAGACCACCACTCTATGTCTACTGGAGGGGGGGAGAAAATACTGGCGACTGTGCAGTGAATCGAACCAGTGCGTTCAAATTCTCTCGCTTCCTAGGCCTCCACTCCACTCCAAATAAGAACATGTGCGATGATGGAGTGGTGGTGGCCTAGAGGTAACGTGTCCGCCTCGGAAGCGAAGGATTTTGGGGTACGGGGTCGAAACCCAAACACACCAGAATTCTCTTCCCCTCCACTAGACCTTGAGTAGTGGTCTGGATCCTAGTCATTCGTAGGAGACGATATACAGAGGTGTACTGTGTGCAGTGTGCACTTAGCGGCGCATGTAAAGGAACCCACGGCAACAAAAGCGGTTATCCTTGGCAAAATTTCTATAGCAAAATCAACGTCGATCATGAAAGAAACATAACTGCAGACAGAAAAGAAACCATCTCTCTCTCTCTCTCTCTCTCTCTCTCTCTCTCTCTGTGAGATATATATATATATATATATATATATATATTTGTGTGTGTGTGGGTGGGTGGGTTTGTGTATGTGTGTGAGAGAGAGAAAGTGTGTGTGTGTGTGAGTGTGTGTGTGTGTCTGTGTTTGAGTGTGTGTGTGTGTGTGTGTGTGTCATCCCGGGGAGAGCAGCCCTAATTCCACACAGAGAAATCTGTTGTCACAAAAACAAGAAGAAGCAGAAGAGAAAAAAAAAGAAAGCATACAATTCGGTGGAATAATACACAGGTACTTTGATATTCCTCGAAACCTCCACAGATCACGGAGGCGGCTTGAGAGTCTGCCTCAGAAGACAGGAGTGTGTGAGGTAAGAGTGAGCTACGTGCAGGTTCTCTCCCTTATCAAACAGGTTCCCTCCCTTGTCTTTTCCCGCCACAAAACGATAGCTGGAAGAGCAAACCTAAGCACTGAATTGGAGGTGGGGTGTTTGTTTTCTTGTTGTTGTTGTTAGTGGTGGTGGTGGTGGTGGTGGTGGCTTTGTGATGCTGTTTCTTTTGCCTCGTCTTGAGATTAAGAGAGAGAGCTTGGGCTTCAGCACAATTTACAACAACAACAAAAAAAGATAAAGAGTGGCATTGCACTGTGTCGATGTGCTCTTCTCGGGGGAGATCAGTCTAAATTAATTACACACTAATTATCACCTGTGACAAAATGTAACGCAACACAATACAACCCAATACAATACAATACAATACAATACGATACAATACGATACAATACCATACGATACGATACAATGCAATACAATGCAATACAATACAATACTTCTTCTTCGTTCGTGGGCTGCAATTCCACGGTCACTCGTATGTACACGAGTGGGCTTTTACGTGTATGATCTTCTTTTTTTTTTTACCCCGCAGCCATACAATGCAATACAATACAATACAACACAATACAATACAATACAATGCAATACAATGCAATACAATACAATACAATGCAATACAATACAATACAATACAAATTCACTGTGTCCAGTCACTTGATGATAATAAAAAAAAAAAGGATCTGTGTCTATCTTTACATCCTTTTTAAGTGATCATTTGAGGCCTGTCCAAGCACTTGGAAGACAGTGACATCTCTCACAAACAAGATGCAGTTCCTGGCCAGTCAGACAGCAGCGCCTTGCCTTGACTTTGCTATCAAGGCCGATACGATAACCCGGGCCATGACAACATTCTCTAGCCATCTATGTTTGAGACAGATATATGTAAGGATATTCACGATAAAATGTGTATGATCAATATTTCCTGCAGCTCCACGCCGCTGTAGAGCAAAAGAGAATGATATGAGAAAGAAAAGGTCAAGAAGACGATGCAGAATAAGATCAAAATATTTGTAACTATTCTTAGTTGAAAGGGGGTGGCAGACAGACAGAGAAAATATAGACATAATGCATATATGAATGAAAGAAAGAAAGAAAGAAAATAAGAAAGGAAGAAAGAATGAACGAAAGGAAGGAAGGAGAAAGAAAGAACGAAAAAGGAAGGGAGAAAGACAGAAAGAAAGAAAGAAAGAAAGGAAGGAAGGAAGAAAGAAAGACCCAGACAAATATAAAAAAAAGTATTATGTATAATTAAACCTATATTACTTTGATATGAATTGGGCTTAGCAGTACCAGTGGAAGCAATGTGTGAACAGATAGTTTATTGTCATTACTACAATTTCATTGTAATTTGTGTGTTATAATATCAAACAGATCAATGTTTTAATTGAAATTTGCTGTTCTGCCGATGTGATGCTTGATGTGGAATGGTTGATGTTCGGAACGCTATATTGTTGTGCCTTCCTAATGTGAAATATTTACTTGGTATGTAAACCTTTGTCTGAATAAAAATATGTTTGGAAAAAAAATATATATATATATATATATAAGGGAATGAAGAAAGGCAAACATATGAAAGAAAGAAACAGAAGCCAGGTAAATGATAAACCCTTGCAGAAAAACAAGAATCTTTTTACTAAATCTGACCCCGAAACAACCAACAAATATATATATATATATATATATATCAAAGAAACATCAGCAACAAAACATCCAAATCCAAACCAGTGCACTGCCATAAAACACATTACAGAAAAATACACTGTGTACTAACAGTAATACCATTTCATGAAGGTGCAATACTTTAACACCATATGAGGCTTACAGGTGCAGTCATTCAGAGAATCAAACCCCTGACTGTATCATTCAGTGTACAACCAAAAGCAAACTCTCAGGTCAACCTTCGACACCAAAAACATACCAGGAATTTTCTATGAAACGAAACGGTGTGTGAGAGAGAGAGAGAGAGAGAGAGAGAGAGAGAGAGAGTAACAGATAGGAGGTGGGGAGATAGCAAGCCAGCTTGAAATAGCGACATGTTAGTAGTCAAGGCCAGTGGAGCCGTTCAAATGACAGAAAAATCCGGTTATTGATTTTTGTTTTTAATCTCCATCATTGTGGTGGTTGCTAGGTAACTGGACAGACTGACAGCCACGCGCAAGTCGTGTGTGTGTGTGTGTGTGTGTGTGTGTGTGTGCTTGCGTGTGTTTTCCGCTACACTAGCACAAAAATGTAAGTACAACTAAAAATATTCTTTGCAACTGCAGAGGAGATGTGGGTGTGTGTGTGGGGGGGGGGGAATCATCGATTGAAAGAAAAAAATCCACAATTTGATTTTTAGGACTTCATAGTTTAAAAAGAGTAACTGGATATAAGATCACAGTAATGAAGTCAAAGCACACACACACACACACACACACACACACACACACACACACACACACACACATACAAATATATATATATATATATATATATATAGGTAGATAGATAGATATTCATACATACATACATACTTACTATCTTATTTTCAACGTATTCTTTTGTACTTGAGAGGAGAGAAAAATCACATCATAATCGATTACCTGGAATGATTGCCCTCTTTTGCTTTCTTGACATATCCTCTACCCTACCCATTAATTCTCCACCCCAGTCTCCAGTATTTCCATGTGCAGTGCAGGCACGGTTAGTGAGCGGAGAAACTGTCTGGAATCGATAGACAATAGACCCTTGACAGTACTGTAATGGCACAGAAGGCAGACACAGGTGTACTTTTTTTCTTCTGTTCAGTCTGTCATCAGTGTCAGGCTCGCATCGCTATCATCATCCTCTCATACAATTACCTCTAAAGGTCACCAACCACACGCTATTGCGCGTGCATGCAAAGCACACATACGCACGCACAAAGATACATGTATCCATGCAGGAAAGCACACACACACACACACACACACACACACACACACACACACACACACACTCGAACGCACACGCACACGCACACACACACACACACACACACATATACGCGCGCGCGCACACACGCACACACGAACACGAACACACTAACATACGTGTGTACGCATACACACGCACGCACACATGCATACACACAAGCACGCACGCACACACACAAGAACGCACGCACACACTCACAATCCCCTCTCTCTCTCTCTCTCTCTCTCTCTCTCTCTCTCAATGACATGGGCCAGTGGCCTATTCATTAAACCATTCAGTGTTCAGTGTTCAGTGTTCTCTCTCTCTCTCTCTCTCTCTCTCTATATATATATATATATATATATATATATATATATATATCCCCCATTTATTCATTCACCCACCCACCTGCACAGTTACACCCACCACACTCATCCACCCCCAGTTACACGTGACTAAATGCCTTCGTTGACCGAACTACGCCATTGGTCAGTTCCATACTACACATAGTTTGTAGCGGGTTACGACGACCATACTAGGCTCTTCCGTTCGAGCAATGCAACTGGCTTCTGTTCCACCACCAAAGACACGGCGCTCAAAAAACTGCCAGAAGCTAGCTAGTGTTTTATCGAGCAGTTTCCAAATAATGCTCTCAAAATAATGACCGTCCTCGATTTTACCTTCGGGGTGTTTGCGTGACAGTGAAAATTAGCCCGAGAAAAATCAACAAAACAACAGTGGATGCATTATGACCTGCAAGATTATCATATAATTGAAAGAATGAAAAGGAAAAAAAACGAAAAAAAAAACCCAAACCAGTGGCTATTCCAGGGATCAAATACTGTTCCCCCTCATCCTCATCCTCATCCTCATCTCTCTCTCTCTCTCTCTCTCGTTCTTCTTGTTCTCTCTCTCTCTCTCTCTCTCTCTCTCTCTCTCTCTCTCTCTCTCTCTTCCAAGTCGTGTTTTTTCCTTAGAAAGATCAAAAGAAAAGTTATTTTGGGAATGCTACAGTCTAACAGTCTTCGTTGGCCTACCTTTTATTCCATTTCCGTCTTCATTTTCGGCGTTTTGAGTGTATTCAATGTATTTCTGTAACTCCTTGCAAACAGGCCGGTGGCCTTGCAGCGAATCATTTCTGAGTCCTGAATTCTCTCTCTCTCTCTCTCTCTCTCTCTCTCTCTCTCTCTCTCTCTCTCTCTCTCTCTCTGTGTGTGTGTGTGTGTGTGTGTGTGTGTGTGTGTGTGTGTGTGTGTGTGTCTGTCTGTCTGTCTGTCTGTCTGTGTCTGTCTGTCTGTCTGTCTGTCTCTCTCATTCATATGTTGACAAGCATTTGAACAGTGAGGACAAAATTCTCTTTCAAGAAAAGAAAGCAAAACGGGTAAAAAATCGAAAAATGAAAAACAAGAATTTAGACTGAAGAAAAAGACTTCGCTTGCGTCAATCGTGAGAAGAACGCCCCCACAGACACAGTCAAGAAATATAAGTGCATTCGAACAGTTTTTATTGGGCGCAAAATGTCACAATCGTAGACATTGTGCCCTGTATAACAGAATACCTTATAGCTTAATACGTGTCCTTGGTTTGACGAGCGAAATAGCCGAGTGGTTAAAGCGTTGGACTTTCAATCTGAAGGTCCCGGGTTCGAATCTCGGTAATGGCGCCTGGTGGGTAAAGGGTGGAGATTGATCCCATCTCCCAGGTCAACATATGTGCAGACCTGCTTGTGCCAGAACCCCCTTCGTGTGTATACGCAAGCAGAATATCAAATACGAACGTTAAAGATCCTGTAATCCATGTCAGAGTTCGGTGGGTTATGGAAACGAGAACATACCCAGCATGCACACCCCCGAAAACGGAGTATGGCTGCCAACATGGTGGGGTAAAAACGGTCATACACGTAAAAGCCCACTCGTGTACATACGAGTGGACGTGGGAGATGCAGCCCACGAGCGAAGAAGAAGTGTCCTTGGTTTGCCGGTGAGGCGCAGTAACTGTTATCTCGGCCCCCACATCAGTCTCGACTCCCACAAAAATATCCACGAGAAAAAAAATGACGGGGGTTGGGGGTGGGGGGGGGGTTATTGTCCCGTCACACCTGCTGGTGATTTTAGACATCTAGGTAAAGTGTCAGCTTTCACATTTAAATGTCATCATCTAAGAATAAACAAATGAAACGGCAGAAGAGGAGTGGGATTTATATATTATGGTGAAACAGAATAGATGTAGGTTTGGAATCAAAGGTGAGTATTTGAAATGAAGCATCATGAGAGAAAATTACTCCATGGGCTGTAAAATGGAAGTCCTTCTTTTGACAAGAGACCAAATCGACATAAATGATGGCTATGGAATCTGAATAAATGTTCTAATGTTTAGAGAGAAATAAAAAAAAAAAAGACCAAGTGTGCCTTGCGTCAACAGATTTTTTTTAAATGTATAGCTATCCTGTCAAACCACGTCATTTCCACCACCTCCACCACCACCCCACCCCACCCCCACTCTCTCTCTCTCTCTCTCTCTCTCTCTCTCTCTCTCTCTTCATTTTTGAGTTTGTTTTTTGTTTTTTGTTTGTTTGCCTGTTTTGTTTGTTTGTTTTTGATCGCCCTACCTACATCTTAATGACATCAACATTGCTATTTTGTTGGCGATAATGATTCCTAGCATCAAAAAAGAGTCAGTTAGAAAATTCCTTCGGGAGAAGTCTACGTCTTAGATGGAGGTCAACGAACCTTTATTTAACAAGACAATGTCCATCAGTAGATAAACGACTCCTTCTTCTCCTTCTTCTTCAGCGGTCTCCGTGATTACACCATAACCCAGAGAAGGGTGAATCCCATACCAATCCAGAATGCAAGCACTCTTATTCACGCAATAACCACAAACCAACTAATCTTACTCACGCGATAACCACAACGTCACTTTTTAATGAGGGGGTACGGGGGGGCGGGGGGAGGTGGGGGGGGGGGCAAGAAGGGAACATGTCCAGTGAATCGTGAGGAAAAGGAGCAGGACCAGGAAGAGAGTGGAAAGGGAGAAACTGTGTGGAATTCTTGACGACATCTGCGTCAGGAAATGTGGGGGGGGGGGGGGGGGGGGGGTAGGGGAGGTGGGGGCGGGGGTGATTCGTGTTTGTCCGTCACAAACACTTCTTTTCGAATCCTCTGTGTATGTATGCATGTATGAAAAGCATTGTGTTTCTATATTCTTCAAAATGATGCAATAAGAGGGGGGGAAAACAACTAAACACTGCTCATTGTTTGCTATGATAAACAAACGTTATGGCAAACTTATTTTTGTGAATTAGGCGAATTATGCACACAGGGCAAGATGGATTTTTTTGTTTTTGCCTGTATTCGAAATTCATAGCAATAATAATGATGACGATTTTGATGATACTGGATTGATAACAATGATAATGAAGATGATGTTGATACTACTGCTACTACTACTACTAGTGCTGCTACTACTACTACTACTACTACTACTACTATAAGCATAATAATAATAATAATAACAATAATGATAATGATGATGATGACGACGACGACGACGATGACGATGATGATGATGATGACGATGATGATGATAAAATTCCATTTTCATAATCATCATAAATATTATTGATTTCAAGATGATTGAAACATGGGACAACTTCAGTGGAGAAAACGCACGGGGTCCTTTTTAGCGTGCCAAATAAATATTCATTGATCTATTTTCAGCTCGACTCTAGGTCTACAAAAGAAAAGAAAAGAAAAGAAAAAAAAGCCAGGGGGTACAAATGCCAGGGGAATATCACAAGCGTGTTGCACGAGCATGACGATCAATATCGTTTTGTTGCGCACACAGAAGGGCGCTTCGTGGAGGGACAGACAAGGGGGATGGGGAGGAGGTGGTGAATCATCATCGTCATCATCATCATCCCATGTTCCTCTCATGCTGAATATTCCATTCTGGCACCTCCTCTACACACACACACACACACACACACACACACACACACACACACACACACGCACACGCACACACACGCACGCACAAACACACACACACGCACTCACGCACGCACGCACAAACATACACATACGTGGGCACACACACACACACACAGACACACACACACACACACACACACACACACACACACACACACACACCTTCAACTGTGCTTGCCAGTTGCTAGGAGAACTGTTTGAGTGGGAAAAGGGGGCTTTTGCGCAGTTTCACCAGTTTTTGTTGTTGTTGTTTTTTTCCCCCAGCCTTTCCATCATCATCTTCCTGTTCTGTACAGGTGGGTTGGGTTGCAAGTCCCACGTTCGTTGGAGTTTGGGAGCTTTGACAATAATTATCTACAATTTTCCCCTTTCACTGCCATAGGAAAAACAGAAGAAAGTGGTTTTTCACGTCATAAAACAATATCCAAAACAATAACCCTAAAACTGAGAAAATGGTCTGGAGATATACCACTGCAGATAAAACCGTGCAAATTTTCAGCCTTCTAGAGTTATTTCCCCTGATTCTGATGACGTCATCCGTGACGTCACTATGCACGTGGCACATACGTGCAGGCCAGTGACTGAATGAGCAGTGTTCACAACAAGGCGAGATCGTTCACTCCGTCAGTCACAGAGCGAGTGGAGGGGGAAGAAATCGTGGACATTTCCGGACCTTTTCCGTGGCGCATTATTTTGATCTTCTGTCTGTGTATACATACACATGAAGGGAATAAAGGCACCAGCTAGCAGCTTCGCATATAGTCATTTGTTGACATGGAAGATCGGTTTCAGTTTCAGTTTCACTTTCTCAAGGAGGCGTCACTGCGTTCGGACAAATCCATACACGCTACACCACATCTGTTGAGCAGATGCCTGACCAGCAGCATAACCCAACGCGCTTAGTCAGGCCTTGAGTGCATGCTTACATATTTGTGTACCTATGAAAGTGGATTTCATTTTACGTAATTTCGCCAGAGGACAACACTCTCGTTGCCATGGGTTCTTTTTCAGTGCGCCAAGTGCGTGCTGCACACGGGACCTCGGTTTATCGTCTCATCCGAAAGACTAGACGCTCAGTTTGATTTTCCAGTCAAACTTAGGAGAAAGGGCGAGAGCGGGATTCGAACCCACACCCTCACGGACTCTCTGTATTGGCAGCTGAGCGTCTTAACCATTCTGCCACCTTCCTCCATGGAAGATCGGAAATTGATAACTGAAATCCATTCTTAACGCACCACGTGGCTCTTCTGTCGACGGCATTCGAAACCGAACCTATGTCCCATGGATTGGAAATAACACGTTTTGCCCACTGAGCTCTCTCTCTCTCTCTCTCTCTCTCTCTCTCTCTCTCTCTGATTCTACAATAATCATTTAGGCACACACACACACAGACACACACAGACACAGCACACACACACACACACACACACACACACACACACACACACATAACACACACACACACACACACACACACACACACACACACACACACACACACACATCTTTGATTCTACAAACAGGGACATACACCAACAACAAATACCATTTAAGAAGAAATTCTTTATCTGTGTGAGCCTCTTTTAATTCTCTGAAGAAGTGTAAAGCCATTTTTACGGAACTTCATTATCAATAATCACCGTTTTGCCCACTGAGCTCTCTCTCTCTCTCTCTCTCTCTCTCTCTCTCTCTGATTCTACAATAATCATTTAGGCACACACACACACACACAGACACACACAACACACACAACACACACACACACACACATAACACACACACACACACACACACACACACACATCTTTGATTCTACAAACAGGGACATACACCACCAACAAATACCCTTTAAGAAGAAATTCTT
>NC_134876.1:53517437-53522437 GCF_041734735.1 Babylonia areolata | reverse complement strand
ACTGTGACAGCTGTAGCTCCCACAATACATCACAAACACTCTGAGCAAGATGAGCCACGGTGTGTGACTGTGACAGCTGTAGCTCCCACAATACATCACAAACACTCTGAGCAAGATGAGCCACGGTGTGTGACTGTGACAGCTGTAGCTCCCACAATACATCACAAACACGCTGAGCAAGATGAGCCACGGTGTGTGACTGTGACAGCTGTAGCTCCCACAATACAGACATCATCACAAACACGCTGAGCAAGATGAGCCACGGTGTGTGACTGTGACAGCTGTAGCTCCCACAATACATCACAAACACGCTGAGCAAGATGAGCCACGGTGTGTGACTGTGACAGCTGTAGCTCCCACAATACACCACAAACACGCTGAGCAAGATGAGCCACGGTGTGTGACTGTGACAGCTGTAGCTCCCACAATACAGACATCATCACAAACACGCTGAGCAAGATGAGCCACGGTGTGTGACTGTGACAGCTGTAGCTCCCACAATACAGACATCATCACAAACACGCTGAGCAAGATGAACCACGGTGTGTGACTGTGACAGCTGTAGCTCCCACAATACAGACATGTTTATAATTATATTCAAATAATGTTTATAATTATATTCAAATGTTTATAATTATATTCAAATAATGTTTCTTAATTCCTTCTGTTTTTACATTAAGAATACTAGTTATTACCTGCAGTGTGTGGATGTATGTATGAAACGATGTATGTGATATTTTTTACATTTGTATCTTCGTAATATTTGTTGGGGCTGTTGTTGGCTTTTACAGTTATGGTCCCCATGTTGTTTACTTGTCTATGTTGTGATAATGCACCTGACCAAATTTCTCCAGTTGGAGATAATAAAGTTATTCTTATCTTCTTATCTTATCTTATCACAAACACGCTGAGCAAGATGAGCCACGGTGTGTGACTGTGACAGCTGTAGCTCCCACAATACATCACAAACACGCTGAGCAAGATGAACCACGGTGTGTGACTGTGACAGCTGTAGCTCCCACAATACATCACAAACACGCTGAGCAAGATGAGCCACGGTGTGTGACTGTGACAGCTGTAGCTCCCACAATACATCACAAACACGCTGAGCAAGATGAGCCACGGTGTGTGACTGTGACAGCTGTAGCTCCCACAATACATCACAAACACGCTGAGCAAGATGAGCCACGGTGTGTGACTGTGACAGCTGTAGCTCCCACAATACATCACAAACACGCTGAGCAAGATGAGCCACGGTGTGTGACTGTGACAGCTGTAGCTCCCACAATACAGACATCACAAACACGCTGAGCAAGATGAGCCACGGTGTGTGACTGTGACAGCTGTAGCTCCCACAATACAGACATCACAAACACGCTGAGCAAGATGAACCACGGTGTGTGACTGTGACAGCTGTAGCTCCCACAATACAGACATCATCACAAACACGCTGAGCAAGATGAACCACGGTGTGTGACTGTGACAGCTGTAGCTCCCACAATACATCACAAACACGTTGAGCAAGATGAGCCACGGTGTGTGACTGTGACAGCTGTAGCTCCCACAATACAGACATCATCACAAACACGCTGAGCAAGATGAACCACGGTGTGTGACTGTGACAGCTGTAGCTCCCACAATACATCACAAACACGCTGAGCAAGATGAACCACGGTGTGTGACTGTGACAGCTGTAGCTCCCACAATACATCACAAACACGCTGAGCAAGATGAGCCACGGTGTGTGACTGTGACAGCTGTAGCTCCCACAATACATCACAAACACGCTGAGCAAGATGAGCCACGGTGTGTGACTGTGACAGCTGTAGCTCCCACAATACATCACAAACACGCTGAGCAAGATGAGCCACGGTGTGTGACTGTGACAGCTGTAGCTCCCACAATACAGACATCACAAACACGCTGAGCAAGATGAGCCACGGTGTGTGACTGTGACAGCTGTAGCTCCCACAATACAGACATCACAAACACGCTGAGCAAGATGAGCCACGGTGTGTGACTGTGACAGCTGTAGCTCCCACAATACAGACATCACAAACACGCTGAGCAAGATGAGCCACGGTGTGTGACTGTGACAGCTGTAGCTCCCACAATACAGACATCATCACAAACACGCTGAGCAAGATGAGCCACGGTGTGTGACTGTGACAGCTGTAGCTCCCACAATACAGACATCACAAACACGCTGAGCAAGATGAGCCACGGTGTGTGACTGTGACAGCTGTAGCTCCCACAATACATCACAAACACGCTGAGCAAGATGAGCCACGGTGTGTGACTGTGACAGCTGTAGCTCCCACAATACATCACAAACACGCTGAGCAAGATGAGCCACGGTGTGTGACTGTGACAGCTGTAGCTCCCACAATACATCACAAACACGCTGAGCAAGATGAGCCACGGTGTGTGACTGTGACAGCTGTAGCTCCCACAATACATCACAAACACGCTGAGCAAGATGAACCACGGTGTGTGACTGTGACAGCTGTAGCTCCCACAATACAGACATCACAAACACGCTGAGCAAGATGAACCACGGTGTGTGACTGTGACAGCTGTAGCTCCCACAATACATCACAAACACGCTGAGCAAGATGAACCACGGTGTGTGACTGTGACAGCTGTAGCTCCCACAATACATCACAAACACGCTGAGCAAGATGAGCCACGGTGTGTGACTGTGACAGCTGTAGCTCCCACAATACAGACATCATCACAAACACGCTGAGCAAGATGAGCCACGGTGTGTGACTGTGACAGCTGTAGCTCCCACAATACATCACAAACACGCTGAGCAAGATGAAGCAAGGTCTGACTCAGTGACAGACACATTAGTGACCACAATACAGACATCACACTGAGCCGTGGTGTGTGACTCAGAGACAAATGTCTGCCCATAACGCATACATCACATATATGCAGTGAGCAAGATGAGCAGAGGTGTGACTGAATAACAGTTGAGTGACCACAATACAAAACACCGCACTGAGCATGATGAGCAGCGATGTAAGTCAGTGACATCTGATTAACCGCACTGAGCGAGATGAACCACAGTGTGACTCAGTGACAGCTCAGTGACCACAATACACGCATCACACTGAGCATGATGAGCAGTGGTGTGTGACTCAGTGACAGCTCAGTGACCACAATACACGCATCACACTGAGCACGCTGAGCCGTGGTGTTTGACTCAACGACAAATGTCTGCCCAACAATGCATACATCACACACAGTGAGCAAGATGAGCAGTGGTGTGACTCAAAAACAGTGGAATAACCACAATACAAACATCACACTGAGCAAATTGAGTAGTAATGTGACTCAGTGACAGCCGAGTGACCACAATAGAAACACCACCCTGAGCAAAATGACCAGTGGTGTGACTCAGTGACCGCTGAGTGACCACAATGCAGACATCACACTGAGCAAAATGAGTAGTAATGTGACTCAGTGACAGCCGAGTGACCACAATAGAAACACCACCCTGAGCAAAATGACCAGTGGTGTGACTCAGTGACCACAATTCAAACACCACACTGAGCAAAATGAGTAGTGATGTGACTCAGTGACAGCTGAGTGACCACAATACGAACACCCCACTGAGCAAGATGAACAGTAATGTGACTCAGTGACAGCTGAGTGACCACAAAAAACACCACACTGAGCAAGATGAACAGTAATGTGACTCAGAGACAGCTGAGTGACACCACACTGAGCAAGCAAAATTAGCCGTGGTGTGCGACTCAATGACAATAATTGAGCAACCACAATACAAGGACCACAGTGAGCAAGATGAACCACGTGACAGCTGAGTGGCTAACAATACAAACAGACATGACACTGAGCAAGATGAGCGACATGAGCTGTGCTGTGTGACCCAATGACAGCTGAACGTCCACAATGCACACCGTCACACACAGATCAACACGTACATGCAAGGCACGGGTAACTCTCCTTGCCTTGGGCAAACTGACCACAACAGAATGAATACCTGAATGAAAAAATAAAGGGGAGGGAGGGCGGAAAAGGAAAGGGCAAATAATTTTCTTGTTATATATATATATAAGATGAAGGGAAAAAAAACACCACAAAAACCGAACGAATGAATCAAAGGTTAAAAGAAAGAAACAAACAAAGAACGAAAGAACAAATAAAAGGAACAAAGAAAGGAAAGAAGGAAGGAAGGAAGAAAGGAAGGAAGAAAAAAAGAAAGGGAGAAAGAAAGGAAGGAAGCAAAGAAAGGAAGGAAGGAAGAAAGCGAGGAAGGATGGAAGGAAGAAACAAAGAAAGGAAGGAAGGGAAAGGAAGGAAAGGAAGGAAGGAAGACAGGAAGGAAGAAAGGAAGGAACAAAGAAAGGAAGGAAGGGAGAAACGAAGGAAGAAAGAAAGAAAAGGAAGGAAGGAAGAAACAAAGAAAGGTGGAAGAAAGAAAGAAAAGAAGGAAGGAAGGAGGGGAAAAGGAAAGAAGGAAGAAATAAAGAAAGGAAAAAACAAAGGAAGGAAGAAACAAAGAAAGAAAGGAAGAAAAGAAGGAAGAAAGGAAGGAGGAAAGAACGAAAGAAAGAGAGAGAGAAAAGAAAAGAAAAAGGACAAAATGGAAATATATCAATGGAAGAAAGAGAGAAACAAAGGACTGGGAGGAGGGGGGGGATATAAAGGAATGAAGAAAGATAATGGGAAGAAAAAAAAAAGAAGAAAGGGCAATCTTTTAAGACGGAAAAAAAATGTATTAATGAAAGATGAAAGGCGGAAGGAAAGAAAGAAAAAAGACATGAATAAATAAGAAATGAATTGATGACTGAAAGAGGGAAAAAAGAAAGACAGGACAAAAGAAAGAAAGGAAAGGAAGAAAGAAAAATAGAAAGAAGAAGAAAAACAGCAAAATGAATGAATGAGGGAACGAACGAACGTATGACAGATGAGAAGGAAAGGAAGTACAAAAGACAGAAAGAGGGAATGAATGAAACAGAGGCCTTAAA
>NC_134876.1:53504937-53509937 GCF_041734735.1 Babylonia areolata | reverse complement strand
AAAGAGAGAGAGGGGGGGGGAGGATGTTGAGCGGGGCAGAAGAAAACACACCACCACCACCCCTCTTTGGGATTCCAGTAAATTTGTATCGGGTCCTTGTTTTATGACAAGAGTTACACCTAAATTTGACACTGATCTGTTCTCCGATTAATTGAGCAAATTACGGTAAAAGGGCAATGTCAAAGGGATGCTTTGGGCCCAAACATCAGACTAATCCACAAAGGCCTAGTTTATCAGGCCTGCCACGGATAAAAAGCGAACTCGTTCTGAGGGCAATTATCGGATTTCATGGCAGAAATCTATGGAGACTGCTGATTTAGAACCTGGGCGTGGCAAGCCTGTTTTTTTTTCTCCGTGTGTGTGTAGTGTGTGTGTGTGTGCAGTGTGTGTGTGTGTGTGTGTGTGTGTGTGTGTTGCTGATGTAACGTGTGTTAGAAGGGAACACAGTATGATCACGAAAGGATCGGTGTTTTTTTCTTCCCATTGTTGTGACTGTCTTCAGATCAAATAAAACATGAGTGAAAGGATTGATAAATTTTGTAATTTCGTTCTAAATAGCCGGAAAAGAGGATGTTTGGATGCTGATTATTATATCATTTGTTAAAAAGTTCCAAGGCATCTGGCTTTTCAGGTAGTAGTAGTAGTAGTAGTAGAAGTAGCAGTTGTTGTTGCTGCTGCTGCAGCAGAAGCAACAATAATAGAAGTAGCACCATTATGATGATGGTGATGGTGGTGATGAGGAGGAGGATTATCATTATTATCATAATTAGGCCTATTGTTGTTGTTGCTATTGTTATCATCATCATCATCATCATCATCATATTCTAGGTGTTGGTAAAATATCATAAACGTAAAGCTTTAAGAACAGCAGGTTCCAAATTCGAAACTATACAGAGCCGAAATATAACCCTCGATGACTGAAACATTTTTAGCGTGGCAGAAAAAAAATTTAATAATGATAATAATGACTGAAATTTAGAAAACTAATGAATGAAAATAAAATAAATAAAATATAATGATAATAATAATAATAATAATAATAATATTTTCCGTCCGTGCATTTAGATCTGAAATTATTATATATATAAAAAAAAAAAAACTTTGGAAGATGGTACATTCAGTAGCCAACGCGCTAACGTCAGCCATTAGATGCGGGGGGTAATTATGAATAAGTGAAGACTTGACTTCATTCAGATGACATAACAAAAAGTTTACATGCAGTATATTTTGTAGACGGACGCGTGTCAAAAAAAACGTTGATGGTTTAAGAGCACGTTATGAAAGTCATTCACATACATGTCTCAGTAGGAGAGACAGACAGACAGACAGACAAAACAGACAGGGACACAAAGCTAGATACAGACACATGCACATACAGTCACACAGAGGGACAGACTGACAGACAGAGATGATACAAGCAGTGTCAGACAAAATGAACAGGGAGCTGTCTTTGCCAGAGGCGAACTGAAAGAAAGAGGGGAAACAAGTGAAGAATTGGGGAGCGGGGTTGGGGGGGGGGGGGGGCTAGGGAGCTAGGGAGCGGGGTATGTGAGGGGGGGGGAGCGGGGGGGGGGGGTGCGGGGATATAGAGATAAACAGGGAGAAGGGAGGGGTAGAAGAAACAAACACACAGGCAGACAGACAGACAGACAGAAGATATTATCATTCTACAGGAAATACCCGGTGAGTCCTTATTCGGTGTTGAGACGTTCTATCTCTCTTTCGTTCCATTTTATTCCTTTCATTCTGTCTTTCTTTCTTTCCGTTATTCTTTTTTTTTTCTCTTCCATTTCTTTCGTTATTTCTGATGAGAAATGAGAATGGAAAGGGAGAAAAAAAAAGAGACAAGGATTTTTTTTTTTTAACCATATATTCCACGAAGCAGCAGTGATGTCGTGTGTTATCCATTTTGTGTGACACTAGACAAAAATGCCAAGGTGATTTTCTGCTGTAGCTGCTGCGAGGATACACACAGTCTGTTTTCTCTGATTCCTTTATTTACCTGGGGATTCTTCATCTCATGCAGTGTGTGTGTGTGTGTGTGTGTGTGTGTGTGTGTGTGTGTGTGTGTGTGTGTGTGTGTGTGTGTGTGTGTGTCCGTCTGTCTGTCTGTCTGTCTGTGTCTGTCTCTCTGTGTGTGGTTGTAAGAGAGAGAGAATCTGTTTGCATCTGTGTGCGTGTGTGTGTCTATTTGACCACTATCTAGCGATTCTGTATTCTGTACAGAGTGAGTGAGTGAGTGTGGGTGAGAGAGAGAGAGAGAGAGTGTGTGTGTGTGTGAGAGAGAGAGAGAGAGAGAGAGAGAGTGTGTGTGTATGTGTGTGAGAGAGTGTGTGTGTGTGTGGGGGGGGGGGGTATCTGTGTGTCTGTGTGCGTGTGCGTGACTAACGATTCTTTATGCATCTCTGTGTCACAGCAGACGCAGACACGCAGCTCACACAAGACACAGACACACAGATCACACAAGACACAGACACATAGATCACACACACGACACAGACACACAGATCACACAAGACACAGACACACAGATCACACACGACACAGACACATAGATCACACAAGACACAGACACACAGATCACACACGACACAGACACACAGATCACACAAGACACAGACACACAGATCACACAAGACACAGACACACAGATCACACAAGACAATAAGCAGACACACAGATCACACAAGACACAGACACACAGATCACACAAGACACAGACACACAGATCACACAAGACACAGACACACAGATCACACAAGACAATAAGCAGACACACAGATCAAACAAGACACAGATCACACAAGACACATAGACACAGATCACACAAGACAATAAGCAGACACACAGATCACACAAGACACAGATCACACAAGACACAGACACACAGATCACAAAAGGCACAGACACACAGATCACACAAGACACAGACACACAGATCACACAAGACAATAAGCAGACACACAGATCACACAAGACACAGACACACAGATCACACAAGACACAGACGCACAGATCACACAAGACAATAAGCAGACACACAGATCACACAAGACACAGACACACACATCACACACGACACAGACACACAGATCACACAAGACAACAGCAGGGCCAGTGACAGATCAATACACAAACCAGCGGCCACAAGGGGGGAAGAACAGAGAAGGGGAGTAACTCCTCCCTTAATTGTTCCCCTTTTCTGAGCTCTGTTTACCCCTGCTGTCAGCTTTGTTTTCTCTGTCTGTCTGTCTGTCTGTCTGTCTGTCTGTATATATATATATATATATATATATATATATGATCTCAGAATTATTTGTGCATGTACTTATGTTGTTCATCTTTTTTTCTGTCTTTTTTTTTGTTGTTGTTGTTGTTGTCATTTTGGCGACATAATTTGAAATTTATTCATGTAATGTTGTGCCTTTGTATTGAGTATTTATTTTCCCTTTTCATGAGGGCAGGATGAAAACAAGCCATTTGTGCATATTCCTTTTATCCCTCAATAAGAAAAAGTTTCGTTCGTTCGTTCGTTCGTTTTCTCTCTCTCTCTCTCTCTCTCTCTCTCTCTCTCTCTCTCTCTCTCTCTCTCTCTCTCTCTCTCTCTATCTATCTATCTATCTATCTATCTGCAGTCCCCCTCTCTCTCTTACTCTAGTTTGTTTTTTTTTCTTTTTCGAGGAGAGGGGTGAAATATTCTTTTGTTATTATTTTTGCCCCCTAAACGCTGGATATATACCTTTTAAGCAGCTGTGCTAATTAACCCCAAAATCGTCTCGTTTCTTTTCATTTCTCTGTCTGTCTGTCTGTCTCTGTCTCTCTCTGTGTCTCTGTCTGTCTGTCTGTCTGTCTGTCTCTCTCTCTCTCTCTCTCTCTCTCTCTTTCCTTCTCTCTCTCCCCGGGTGTGTGTGTGTGAGAGAGAGAGAGAGAGTCTGGCTGAATGTCTGTCTGTCTGTCTGTCTGTCTGTCTCCTTCACTCATATGAAATTCATTGGATACTCAGTCCTGCTTCCAGCTGTTTTTTTGTTGTTGTTTTTTTGTTTGTTTGTTTGTTTGTTTGTTTTTTTGTTATGTTTTTGGGTTTTTTTTTGCATAGCATTGATTTTGATTTTCACTCATGTGTTTTATCTCCCCACCCCCTTTTTTTTTTTTTTTTTTTTTTTTTGTCTGTCTGGACCAATACGTTTATACAACAATTTACAGTTTTATATATTGGTTTTTGTTGTTGTTGTTTTATGCCAAAACAACAACAACAACAAAAACCAATATATAAAACCACGACTCACGCCGCGGAAGGGATATTAATTTTTAAAAAAAGTGGATGAATAATGGATGCAAGTTGACAGCGTTGGATCGAGATTGAGATTGACAGCCTGTTTAGTCTGTTCCGAGCTATGTACCCCATTCTCTTGTCAATAAGGCTTGTCAATAAGAATAACTATGCCTGTCCTTTTTTTTTCTCTTTTTTTTTGTAAGTACTGATCTCTCTTTTGTCCATCACGTATGCACGTGTGCGGACGAAATAATGGTATTGCTTCCCTTCCACATACAATTGTTGTTGTAAACTCTCTTCTCATCAACTAACTGAAAACACAATGTTGCAGTGTGTGTGTGTGTGTTGTGTGTGTGTGTGTGTGTGTGTGTGTGTGTGTGAGTACAGATAGAGAGATAGACAGACTGTCTGACTGACAGATAGATAGATACAAACATACAAGCACATACAGACATACAGACATAGAATGAGAGAGAGAGAGAGAGAGAGAGAGAGAGAGAGAGAGAGAGAGAGAGAGAGAGAGAGAATGGCTTAACCGTCTCAACAACAACAAAATTTAAATTCATAATTCTGATATGACTGCACTCCCTTCATAATCATAATCTTGATTTGACAGTTATTCTTTCGTAGAGAAACTAAGTCCTTTCACCATGAAATTTATAATGTCGACCCTTTCAGATGTTATTACGTGTAGCAAGTTTTCATTTACAGTTTCAGTTTCTCAATG
>NC_134876.1:53412437-53499937 GCF_041734735.1 Babylonia areolata | reverse complement strand
CATTAACACAAACGGGGGTAAAAAAAAAAAAAAATGACGGGCAAGGAATAATTATTTGCGTTTGTATTTCTTTTTATCACAACAGATTTCTCTGTGTGAAAGTTGAACTGCTCTCCCCAGGGAGAGGGCGTCGCTACACTACAGCGCCACCCTTTTTTTTCTTCTTTTTTTTTTCCTGCGTGCAGTTTTATTTGTTTTTCCTGTTGAAGTGGATTTTCCTACAGAATTTTTACCAGGAACAACCCTTTTGTTGCCGTGGGTTCTTTTACGTGCGCTAAGTGCATGCCGCACGCGGGACCTCGATTTATCGTCTCATGCGAATGACTAGCGTCCAGACCACCACTCAAGGTCTGGTGGAGGGGGAGAAAATATCGGCGGCTGAGCCGTGATTCGAACTAGCGCGCTCAGATTATCTCGCTTCCTAGGCGGACGCGTTACCTCTAGGCCATCACTCTCCGACCGTTTTTGGGGAAAAAATCTGTTTCGTAAGCAAACTTTAAAGTGTTCGCTCCAGATATAAAATCAAGAAAGAATCATGTTTCAATGCCATAACAAACCAAACAATGTTAAATTAGACTGGATATACAACATCGAAATCATTGCTTTCATCCAGAACTGAGCCAGGATTACTTTCGTAATATCGCGTTAAGAAGGGTTGAGAGGTTGTAATCAAGGAATGTCAAAACAACCAGTGACTGGTTCTTGTCTTTTAAAAAGTCAGCTCACTGGAATGTCTTCATTAGAAATCTTCAGTTTATGTCCCTCTCCCATAAGGTGAAGTGTCAATAATTCTCGTCTCTTGGTTGAGGAAAAAAAAAGTATCAATATTCATTGACGCTTTTGAAAAAAAGATTGCTTCTTGTTTATAAAAATAAAATACAAATAGAAATAAAGACTTAAACAAAAAACTTCAAAAATCAAGCTATGTTTTCTTAACTGTTATCAACTGATGTCACTCTCTGGATAAGAAAATTATAATCTTTATTTCGTTGGTTAAAAAGACACATTCCCTCTTTTGAAAAAAATAATGAATATTGTTCTCTGCCCTGTTATATTGTCTTTCTTGCTTGATAATAATAATAACAATAATAATAATAATAATAATAATAAACATAACCTCACTCATTTCAGCTACTTGTCATTGCTAACAAAGGATAACTGCTTCTTGTGTGAAACAAATGTCAATCAATCACCCTCTCTCGTGCAAAAACACCTCACATATTAGGCCTCTTGTTGGGAAAAAAAAAAACCAGTTGATTGGCATCTTTAATGAAGACCGTGATCTCCTCTTGTCACGAAAAACTGTAGTTAAATTCACTGCTGCACATTTTTCTTTACGTTTATTTTTCTGTTCCATCATCTGCGCCGTTTCACTGGCATTATTGTCACTCCGCTCATCTCGAGACCCTATCCGAGCTGGTTTTCCTTAGCTCAGGTGCCAGAAGTTCACAAGGAGTTATCAATATTTTTATCGTCAAAAAAGGCCACACAAAAGAGGACACCTTGCAATTGCTGCTGAGTCACTTTGGTGGTGTTCATTAGTGCCTGTTCTGATCAAACATACATATTATACCACTTCCTTCGCCCCCTTCTGACGACAATTATATCGCTTCGTCGCCAGGAATAAAGACCCCACCCCCACCCACCCCGAACAATAGTTTCCCATACTATTTGCCGATGTCAGTGTCTTTGATTGGATCTCACTGCAGACATTGATGTGGTGGGGAAATCAAAGAATGATGTCACATTCACAGCAGGTCATAAACAGCCGCAGGTTTGGGGATATTTTTTTTTATCTATATTGATGATGAATGAGGATGAGATGATGACGATGATGATGATGACGATGACGATATGGGGTCCCATATGGTTTGGATATATATACAGACACCTGCGATGTTAGTAAGGAACGCTCAACGTGAGTAAGTAGTAAGCAACACTGTACACAACACTCCCGAAAGAGCAATTGGTAAAGTGGATCGCCCTGGATTGTGTGGCCTGGCAGTCTTCCCATGCACTCTACAGTAATCGACATTCATTTCTGCGTTAGGAGCGGCCACAGTCCGAAAAATCCTTTACCTCTGAAGGAGACTTCAAGCTGCGTCTAGTGACTTCGCCACAGCGGCTGGTAACAGGTGCAACATCTTGTCAATAACAGTTCTTTCTTTGCTTTATCTCACGTGTGTACTTATGTTTCTTCTATTTATGATAATACACTTGATTTTTTTGTTAATCTTATTACACTCTCTCTCTCTCTCTCTCTCTCTCTCTCTCTCTCTCTCTCTCTCTCTCTCTCTCTCTCTCTCCCTCCCTTTTGTCCTCTTAACTATACTAATATCCGAGGTAACTACACCAAGCCATGCATAAATGCGAAGATAAAACTATTTTACCCCAACGTTTCTTCCTCAATTTCCATCACCAGCTGTTCCTTCCAACTAAGAGTTCTTTTCCGTATTTTTCGTGTTAATCTTTCTGTTTGATCATCTTATCTCCGTTTGTTCCTTTAGATGCTCTTTTATTGCTGCCATGGTCTGGTTATTGCCTGCTTGTGGGAAGCTGAAACTTTTCTGTGAATGTTCTTTTATCTGGTCTCTCTATCTGGGATGGACGGGACGGTTCTTTTCTCTTTTTTTTTCTCTTTTTTTTCTCCTGCCATTGGAAGGTATAAAAGGAAACTGCGATTCTAATGGAGAAAGCAGCGCCTCTGTCAGCTTCATCACCATCGTTATCGTCATCAACAGCGTCGTTCTGTCATCTACTATCCGTCTTCTTCTTCTTCCTCAGCATCGTCATACTCCGTCTTCTTTCTTTCTTTCTTTCTTTCTTTCTTCTTCTTCTTCTTCTTCTTCTTCTTCTTCTTCTTCTTCTTCTTCTTCTTCTTCTTCTTCTTCTTCTTCAGCATCGCCATCTTCTGCGTTATTTTTTCTTGTTCTTGTTCTTGTCCTTGTCCCTCTTCTTCTTCTTCTTCTTCTTTCTTTCTTTCTTTCTCATTCTTCTTCTTATTCTTATTATTATTATCATTATTATTATTCTTCCTCAGCATCGCCATCTTCTGAGTTATTTCTTCTTCTTCTTCTTGTTCTTCTTCTTTCTTTCTTTCTCATTCTTCTTCTTATTATTATTATTAGTATTAGTATTATCATTATTCCTCATCATCGCCATCTTCTGCGTTATTTCTTCTTCTTGTTGTTCTTGTTCTTCTTCTTTCTTTCTTTCTCATTCTTCTTCTTATTATTATTATTAGTATTAGTATTATCATTATTCCTCATCATCGCCATCTTCTGCGTTATTTCTTCTTCTTGTTGTTCTTGTTCTTCTTCTTTCTTTCTTTCTCATTCTTCTTCTTTCTTTCTTTCTTTCTTTTCATCGTCAGCATCGTCATCGCCAAGAATCAAAAGCTAGATCATCCATTGATCCCTGTTGGGGCATGGAGGGAAGAAGTATGTTCAATACTGGTGGGGCATGGAGGATATCAGGTATAATTGTTGTCAAAATGAAATTCACGTATCATTTTTGACTTAATGTATTTATGTATACTTTAAAAGCATTCAAAGTCTGATTAGCATCCACCAAAAGAGAGATGGTCGTCCCGTGTCGTGTCGTGTCGTATCGTGTCGTGTCGTGTCGTGTCGTGTCGTGTCGTGTCGTGTCGTGTCGTGTCGTGTCGTGTCGTCCCGTGTCGTGTCGTATCGTGTCGTGTCGTGTCGTGTCGTGTCGTGTCGTGTCGTGTCGTGTCGTGTCGTGCTCTCTCTCTCTCTCTCTCTCTCTCTCTCTCTCTCTCTCTCTCTCTCTCTCTCTCTCTCTCTCTCTCTCTTTTATTCGTTGTTCTAATTATTTTATTTTATTTCATTTTATTTCTTTATTTCTATGTTTTGTGTCCTTAAATGGGCAGAATTGTAAAAAAAGGCCTTTACTGCGCCTAATTCTTTACCCATTAAAGATTCAATCAATCAATCAATCTCTCTCTCTCTCTCTCTCTCTCTCTCTCTCTCTCTCTCTCTCTCTCTCTCTCTCTCTCTCTCTCTCTCTCTCTCTCTCTCTCTCTCTCTCTCTCTCCCTCCCTCCCTCCCTCCCTTTTTTGTCAGTATTTCGTTTCCTTCTTTAACTCGACTTCATCCCTTCCCTAAATCCGTTCTTCCATTCGCCCCCCCCCACCCCCCCCCCCCACCCCTCCCCAACCCCTCTCCCACCCCCACCCCCACCCCCACCTCATCCCAGCACAAACTCCCATACCCAGTAACACACCCCCACCCCCCCGCCCCCCTCACCCCTTCCACCATGTCCCAAACATCCCACCACTGTCACTCACCCTTTCCTTTTAATATTTCGAGTTCCTCTTCCCTCTCATTCCCCTCACTTGGTTGAAGGGAGTGGGGGGGGGGTGGGGGGAGGAGGGTGGAGGGAATGAGTCAGCAGTGCAAATCACCCTCCCAGGGCCAGGTCCTCCTATAAGATGATGGATGGAGCAAGTTCCCTCCACCCCCTCCCCACCCCCACCCCCCTACCCTCCACCCCCCCCCCCCTTCTTCCCCATTACCCCTCACCCCAAGTTCCCCTTGCTTCCATGGGCCAAAACTTGACAAGGTCGTGTCTCCCCATTTACATTCATAGCAGCTATGACCACGAGGGAGGGAGGGAGGGAGTGATGAAGCGAGGCGTGGGGTGGTGGGGGAGGGACCTGAAAGAGGGTGACGGGGGGGGGGGGGCGGAGGGGAGGAAGGGGGTGAAGGGTGACGTTAAAGTGTGTAGGTTATGATCGCAATATTATTATCATTATTGACACCTGTTGCTTTTGGTCCGTCTCTGAAGAAAGGCCATCTGTTACTGTCCTGCGTATCTCTGTGTCTAGGTGTGTGTGTGTGTGTGTGTGTGTGTGTGTGTGTGTGTGTGTGCGTGTGTGTGTGTGTGCGTGCGTGCGTGCGTGCGTTCGTGTGTGCGTGCGTGTGTGTGTGTCCCTATCTCTCTCTCTCTCACTCTCTCTCTCTCTCTCTCCCTTTCCGTCGTACGTATGCACGTACGTACATACACACACATGCACATATAAACACACGCGCGTGCGCTCGCAACAGTAAAAGGTTTCGACATTATAATATTTGAAGTTTATATTTCCCCACCCTCAGCACCTTGAAAGATTACTGAATGCAATGTGTCTGTCTTGACAAGCAAAACTAAAAGTGCGCTTTGCAGATCAATATTTCAATGTGTGGATACATGGTACGCATTTACATCTGAAACTGTAGATTGCCCAGGGTTGTGCTGTATAAAATCTTTTTTTTAAATCTCAAGAATAATAACACATACTAACAAAAACAATCATTTCGTTGTTGCGAGATATCCACTCTTCAGAAAGACTAGGCTATATTATTTGTTTTGTCCACATAATCCATCCTAAGGCTTAAAATCTTTGCGCCACAGAGTACATACAGTGACCATAGCAATGTATGCAAACCAGTAACAGTTTGGGATATCGGCGGAACAACATAATCCACAAATCAACTTAAAAAATGATTTTGTCAAAGGAACGTCATGCAAATTGCCAACATTGCAAAAGGAGGAGTTTGTATTATACTCCATGTTTGGTGATACATAATAATACTTACCATGTCAAACTGATGCAAACTAGGCCTATCGGTTTGCTCTGCTTGGCCAAATTTCGCGCGGCTAACAGTGAAAAGACGACCCGTCTTGCCCGGTCCGCTCTTAGCCAATCAAACTGGGGAACCGTTGTTCTGTGCGGCGCCCCATTTGATTTGTTCACGGAGTTCGGGAACAAGAAGATAAAGAAGAACACCAACGCGAGTGTGGGTCTATATGGTGTGTGTGTGTGTGTGTGTGTTTGCGCGCGCGCGCATGTGTGTGTGTGTTTGCGTGTGTGTGTGTTTGCGTGCATGCGTGTGTGTGTGAGAGAGAGAGAGAGAGAATGAGTGAGAAAGACAAGAGAGAGAGAGAGAGAGAGAGAGAGAGAGAACACGAACAATTGTTTTATTTGACAAAGGTTTATGGGGCCCATCAGTCAAAGGATGAGCCCGGGTGGGGTGGGGGCGGGCATATAAATAAAGTGGACGTGAACATGCAATATCAAATAGAGAGAGAAAGAGACAGACAGACAGAGACAGAGACAGAGAGAGAGAGAGAGTGTGTGTGTGTGTGTGTGTGTGTGTGTGTGTGTGTGTGTGTGTGTGTGTGTGTGTGTGTGTGTGTGTGTTTTCTGTTATGTCCGCTCACGTTTTGCTTAATCTCGTTTAAATCTTATAAATGTTGCTAGAGGAATGCGCATGGAGACTGGTTCAGCGTGTTGTAAGTCTACTGCCCTGTGTAAACTGATGAGCATTTGGTAACTGAGCTTTCCTGAGTGATGCAAGACAATGCTCGCACTGAGTGGGCTGCCACGTCGCTGTGGCTTATCACAACAGCAGCACAAGCAAAGCGTCAATACAGCCGAGATCGACGAAAATAAAGTGCAAATTGCACACATCCTGCACTGTGTTATAGGAGTGTTAGGTGTTCGGCAGCCTAACAGAAAAAGAAGGATGCGGAGGAGGAAGAGGAGGAGGAGAAAGATCGGGGGAGGAGGAGGAGGAGAAGAAGGAGGAGGAGGGGGAGGAGGAGGAGGAGGAGGAAAATGAGAAGAAGAAGGAGGAGGAGGGGGAGGAGGTGGAGGAGGAGGAAAATCAGTGAGAAGAAGAAGGAGGAGGAGGAGGAGGGGGGGGGGAGCGAGGAAAAATGAGAAGAAGAAGAACAAACAAACAGACACGGAGACAGACAGACAGAGACAATAGATAACGGAGGTGGGAGGAGGGGGGGGCGGCAGACAGACGGAGAAAGATAGAGACAGAGAGATAAGCCAGTTCCGCTCGTGAGCAGAGATCTATAGACAGACAGGGGGACGCTGACAGAGGCAAAGACAGTTAGACAGACAAGGAAAGAAAGAAAGACAGACACACACACACACACACACACACACACACACACACACACACACACACACACACACACACACACACACAAGCCAGCTCCACTCGGCCAACATTGACCAGGAACTGGAAGAGACAGACACACAGACGGACACATTATAGACACACAGATGGAGATATACAGAGACAGAGACAGACAGACAGAGGGAGACAGACAGAGACAGACAGACAGACAGAGGGAGACAGAAAGACAGACAGAGGGAGACAGACAGACAGAGGGAGACAGAAAGACAGACAGAGGGAGACAGACAGAGACAGACAGACAGACAGAGGGAGACAGAAAGACAGACAGAGGGAGACAGACAGACAGAGGGAGACAGACAGACAGACAGAGGGAGACAGACAGAGGGAGACAGACGGAGACAGACAGACACACAAACACACAGACGGACACTGACACAGACAAGACACATTATAGACACACAGATGGAGATATACAGAGACAGAGACAGACACACACACACACACAGACACACAGAGGGAGACAGAGACAGATACACAGGTCAACTCAACTCAGTCAAAACTGACGGGGAAGCAGACACATGCAAACAGACAGACAGAGAGATGGAGGGGATGAAAAGGCTGGCAGAGACAGACAGACAGACGGACAGTCAGACAGATAATAGACAAGAGTCTTTTTAGTCCTCTTCGCGCAAATTTTAGCTGTTCCCGTGTGACCCAGATTTTTGTTTCGTTTGTTTTTTGGTTGGTTTGGGTTTTTTAGTTAAGATACATGTACAAAGACATATGCGCGTTCGGTGTGTCGCAGGCTGTTCTTCTGTTCGGCACAAAAGTACACGACGGATGTATAGATTTTTTGGGGAATGATGCAAGACTATGGCTGCGCTGTACTATGTATGTAGGTTCTAGGTCCGGCTTCCACGTGGCTATATGGCTCTGCTGACTGCATGCTTCTAGAAAAGTCCAGAACGCTGTGTGGCGTCAGGTCACAGTCCGTTTGATTGGTATGGGAATGATGTGCTATTTTAGTTTCCAAACTGTCATTATTCGTACAAACACGGTGTTTTTCATACACACTGCTATCAGTGCACATGCACGTGTCGGCACATCCATGCTCGCATAAATATCATGTTACACACACACACACACACACACACACACACACACAGGTACAAAAGAAAACCCCCAATCAACCAAAAAGCAGAACAAAAAGCGGACACTTGCCTCACTCACGATCACAAAACGGTGTTGTAGCGAAAGGCAGCGGTATCGTTTCGTTTCACAGAAACCACACGACGTGAACTGAACATGGAAACCTAACTCCTGCCTTCCACTCTCTCTCTCTCTCTACCCGTCTGTCACTTCTAAAAACACAGCAAACACCACCACCTACGACACCACAACGCTGATTCCGTTCTGTGTCTAATTCTTCCTTCCACGTTTGTTCATCTCTACATCACTCAGCCTGTTGACACTGCACTTGCACATGTTGTCGGCCACGGCACGTTCGATCTCTCTCTCCCTCTCTCTCTCTCTCTTCCTCCCTCTCTCTCTCTCTCTCTCTCTCTCTCTCTCCCCTTCCGTCTTCCTCCTTTCCTCTCTCTTTCTCTGCCGCCACCCGCGTCTTTCTCAGTCTGTCTCTTTACTCTCCGCTATCTGTTCTCTCTTTCTCCTATTCCTCAGTGTCTCTGTTCTCTCGCCGCGGCCGCAGCACTGCTGGATTTCCCCTTACACGAACTGTCAGCAATGTGCTATAGTTTGTTCCCCGGCTATCGATCACGGAAAAATACACGACCGGAACGGACATAAGACCAGACGGATTTTTGACTCACTTGTGTAAACAAAGTGAGTCTATGTTTTAACCCGGTGTTCGGTTGTCTGTGTGTGTGTGTGTGTGTGTGTGTGTGTGTGTGTGTGTGTGTGTGTGTGTGTGTCCGTGTGTCTTTGTGTCTGTGTGTCCGTGGTAAACTTTAACATTGACATTTTCTCTGCAAATACTTTGTCAGCTGACACCAAATTTGGCATAAAAATAGGAAAAATTCAGTTCTTTCCAGTCATCTTGTTTAAAACAATATTGCACATCTGGGATGGGCACAAAAAAATAAAGAATGAAGCCTAATTATATGCAAACTGCATTTACTGTTATATTTACATTTTTTGTATTCTCTAAACTTGGCACTTTGATCTGATATTCTGACCCAACAACTAGAGGAGTCATTATTACCATTTTTTGTTCAAACAGGAACTTCTTTTGCTAAGCATGGAAGTTTTATTTATTTTGCAAACGTTTTGGTGCAGTAGTAAAAAAGGGAAATTACTCTGTAATGCTAGGGGAGTTAATTTGCTTTAAACTGATCTTTCTCATCTTAAACATAACATTTTGAAATATACTCAATACATAAAAAGCTTGGATTTTTTTTAAGTGTATCACAAGTGAGTCTTGAAGGCCTTGCCTCTCTTGTTTTTCTTGCTTTGATTTGTTTTGTTTTGTTTTGTCTTGTTTTGTTTTGCTTTGTTCATTTTTCTTTTGTTTTTGTTTTGCTGAAGTTCAAGTGGACTCGGAATACACACACCTGCAGTTTTCTCTCCTTTCTTTTTGTCTTCCAACTTTTCCAGCTTTTGAAATTTTACAGAATGTAATTCCGCAAGTCGTGGAGAGACTGAGAGAAAGACGGTGAAGGCGAGAGTTGAAGAGAGAGAGAGAGTCAGACAGACAGACAGACAGGCAGAGATAGAGAGTCAGACAGACAGAGAGACAGACAGACCCACTGAGACACAGACACAAGCAGACAGAGAGTCAGCGAAAGACAGGCAGAGAGAGGCACAAAGAGAGACACAGAGTAAAAGAAGAGACACGCAGAAAGGGAGGGAGGGAGACTGAGATCTGCTGCAGCAATTTCTTAAACAACAAAAATCCTGGGAAAGACATATTGTTGCTGGTGGTTGTGATTGTGATTTGCTTTAATCAACTGTGATGAGTGATGAGGGATCTGTCTTGTTTTTTTCCCCTTGACGTGAGTGTCCGTGTCACAGCGTCCTTCGGCGTCAGTGTGCTGGCGAATAACGCAATGTGCTGGCGAATAACACAGTGTTCTGGCGAATAACACAGTGTGCTGCCGAATAACACAGCGTGCTGCCGAATAACACAGTGTGCTGCCGAATAACACAGTGTCCTGACAAATAGTACAGTGTGCTGGCTGGTAACACAGTGTGCTGGCTGATAGTACAGTGTTCTGGCGAATAACACAGTGTGCTGCCGAATAACACAGCGTGCTGCCGAATAACACAGTGTGCTGCCGAATAACACAGCGTGCTGGCGAATAACACAGTGTGCTGGCGAATAACACAGTGTGCTGGTGAATAGCACAGTGTGCTGGCGAATAACACAATGTGCTGGCTAATAACACATTGTGCTGGCGAATAACACACAGTGTGCTGGCGAATAACACAGTGTGCTGGTGAATAGCACAGTGTGCTGGCGAATAACACAATGTGCTGGCTAATAACACATTATGCTGACGAATAACACACTGTGCTGGTGAATAACACAGTGTGTAATTCCGCAAGTCGTGGAGAGACTGAGAGAAAGACGGTGAAGATGAGAGTTGAGGAGAGAGAGAGAGAGTCAGACAGACAGACAGACATAGATAGAGAGTCAGACAGACCCACTGAGACAGTGTGCTGGCGAATAACACAGAGTGCTGGTTTATAGCACAGTGTGCTGGCTACTGAATAACAGTGGAATCTGGTGATCAGTTCTGTTGCAGCACCCCGTGCCTCTTCACGTAATGAAGGAAGAAAAAGTCGAAATGAAAAATGGCTGGTTTCATGCTTCATTCTTATCATCCAAATAATCATTAAACTTTTTTGTTTTGTTTTTTGCTTTTTTCCCCTTTAGCCATGAATTTTATTTCATTTTGCATCTAGGATTGCCAAAATTAATAAATTAATGATAACGGTTGGTGTTATAGGACTGTGATTGTCATACCTTTATATATATATATATATATATATATATATATATATATATATATATATATATATATATCAATTATCATAGACATAGATCTTTATTGTTATTCAGTAGGGGGAAAAAGAAAGAAAGAAGGGGCAGTCTTTTAGTGACGAAGGAAACGTTTATTTAGCTGTATCCGAGTATTGAAAACATATTCCATCTTAAATGATTAGATCAATGATTAAATTTACAACCCAAAAAATGTAATCTGCAATGAAGTGATGGTCGAACATTGACAGGACATTGACGACCATATTATAAAGTTGTATGCTGAGGTGTCTTTTTTCCCCCTATACGTTTATTTTGATATTCGGCGTTCGATAAACAGCCTATATACATCCTCTCTCCCACCCACCCTTTCCCTCCTCTGTTCTTCTACTTGAGTTACGATGGAGTGGTGGTGGTGGTGGTGGTTGGGGTGAAGAAAAGGATGCAGAGGAGAGAGGGGGTGGGGGAGGTGCAGGGGATGGGATGGGTGGTGAGAGAGGGTGGGAGGGAGGGAGGGGGACATTGACAGCAGTTTGGTTTATGTTCATGTTCGATCGGTTCCTTCAGAATTCTTTGGGACGGACTGGGTGTGGTCCCCCCCCCCACCCCCACCCCCCGCTCACCCCTTCCCTCCCGCCCCACTTCTCAGTCCCCTACCTCCCAGTCTCTCTATGTCTCTGTCTCTGTCTGTCTCTGTCTCCCTCCCCCCCCCACCCCCCCCCCCCCCCCCCCCCCCCCCCGACCCCTCTCTTTCTCTCTCTCTCTGTCTTTCTCTCCCTGTTTCTGTATGTGGGTTATGGCCTCTGTATCTGTCTGTCTGTCTGTATGTTTGAATAAATTTCTCCTTCTCATCCACTGTCCGCCTGTCTTTCTGTGTCTGTCTAGTCTTTGTTACTGTCTCTGTCTGTCTGTCTCTCTTTCTCTCTCTCTCCCTCTCTCTCTCTCTCTCTCTCTCCCTCTCTCTCTGTCTGTCTGTATGCCTATCTGTCTGTATAGATTTCTCTTTCTCGTTCCCTGTCCGTCTGTCTTTCTGTCTCTGTCTAACCTCTGTGTCTGTGTCTCTGTCTCTCTGTCTGTCTCTGTCTTTCTCTTTCTTTCTGTCTCTGTCTGTCTGCAGTGTTAACTCAGGAGATGCTTTACAGAGTTTCACGTGGCCTTTTAATGACTGGGATTCTTTTTAATCAGCTGGTTGACCTGTCCGTTTATTTATGCACTTGAGGAGAAAGACCATGGACGAATGAATTGATGAATGAAACAGGACCCTATAAATCGAGAGAAAGATACGGTTTACAATCGTATAGTGGAGAATACATGGGCTCAGACTGAGAAAGACCCAGTTTCTGCGGACGCCATTGCTTTTTTTTCACATATGTTTTTCTTCTCAGGAGCTGATATCGGCAGCGATCATGATCTTGTCTTGGCAACCTTCAAGCTCAAGCTGAAGTGCAAGCGTTGTCCAAGGAATCCCCGTATCCGCTTTGACCTAGAAAAGCTGAAGGACCCCGAAATCGCGGATGTGTTCCAGGCTCAAGTAGGCGGGAAGTTCGCAGCCCTCAACTTAATGGACATCGACGTAGACACCCTTGCTAACAACATCAAAGAAGTGCTAACTACAACAGCTGAACAAGTTGTGGGGGAAAAGCGAAAAAGGATCCAACCATAGGTGACAAATGAGGTCCTAGATCTGTGTGACAAGCGGCGAGAACTGAGAAGAAAGAAACACTCTAGTAATGAAGCCAGGACGAAGCACCAACAGGTGAACAGAGAAATCAGGACGAAGATGAAGGCAGCCAAAGAAAACTGGATAGAGGAGCAGTGCGAAGAAGTTGAGAAAGGCATGGAAGCAGGGAACAGCAAAAGAGCCTATAGCACCCTCAAGACCCTCACTAAGACTAGCCAGCCAAGATCAGCTGTCATCGAAGATAAGGATGGCAAGCTACTGACAGATAGCGAAGAAGTCCTGAAGAGGTGGACAGAATACTGCGACGGCCTCTACAACTACCAGCTCAATCCAGACACATCCATATCGCAGGACAACCCACGATCCACAGACTGTGAGGAAAATCTCCAAGTATTGAAGGAAGAGGTTGAGGCTGCAATACAGAGTCTGAAGCCAGAGAAATCCCCAGTAGTGGACAACGTCCCATCTGAGCTTTTGAAGTACGGAGGGAAAGAGACCACAGAAGCACTAACAATGCTATGTCAGAAGATCTGGACAGAAAAGAAGTGGCCAACAGAATGGACCCAATCGCTGGTGATTCCTCTACCCAAGAAGGGCAACCTCAAGCAATGTCAAAACTACAGGACTATAAGTCTGATTAGCCACCCAAGCAAAGTCAGTACTCCGCATCATCCTCAACCGATTGAAATCCAAGGCTGAGGAGCTGCTATCAGAAGAACAAGCAGGCTTTAGAAAAGGGTGGAGCACTGTCGAACAAATATTCAACTGTCGAGTCCTCACTGAAAAACATCTACAACACCAAAAGGACATCTTTCACAACTTCATCGACTTCAAGAAGGCATTCGATCGGGTGTGGCACAGCGGCCTCTGGCAAGTACTGAGAGGCTTCAACATTGATGAAGGGCTCATTCAAGTCATCCAGGCCCTCTACGAACATTCCAGCAGCGCAGTGCTCCTCAACAATCAACAAGGACAGTTCTTTCGGACCACAGTCGGAGTCAGGCAAGGATGCCTATTATCCCCAGTACTTTTCAACATCTTTCTTTAGAGAATCATGCAAGAGGCCCTCGAAAACCACCACACTTCCATCACCATTGGCGGCAGGCCAGTCTGCAATCTTCGATTCGCAGACGACACCGAGCTCCAGGATCTAACAAACAGACTTACTACAAGAGCAAGTGCTTACGGCATGGAGGTCAGCACAGAGAAGTCAAAGGTCATGGTCAACAGCACAACTAACATCAGTGCCAACATAACCATGAATGGTGAGCCCTTGGAAGAAGTGACCAGCTTCAAGTACCTGGGAGCAACCCTGTCTAAAGACGGCACCTGCACAGCAGAAATCCGAAATAGGATTAATTCTGCAACGGCAGCGATGGCCAGACTGAACAGGGTATGGAAGAGCAACATCAGATTCCACACAAAATTCCTGCTCTACAAGTCACTAGTGGTCTCCATCCTCTTATATGGATGTGAGACATGGACACTGATGGCAGAAACAGAAAGAAGAATCCAAGCATTCGAAACCAAGTGCTTGAGGAGACTACTACACATCTCCTACAAGGAGCACAAGACCAATGACTATGTGCGGAACCTGGTCAGCAACCTTGTTGGGCCCCAAGAACCACTGCCGGCGACTGTCAAACGACGGAAGATGGCATGGTTTGGTCACGTCATACGACATAACACCCTCTCCAAAACCATCCTGCAAGGGACTGTAGAGAGGGGGCGCAGACGGGGGCGGCAGAGAAAGAGCTGGTCTGACAACGTCAAGGAATGGACCAAAATGACGATGCCAGATCTCCTCAAGGCAGCTGCCAACAGAACGGCGTGGCGAGCTATGACATCTTCCTCATGTCCCCCCAACGACCCCAGCGGTCAAGGGAATGACCATGACCATGACCATTTCTTCTCAATTTTGCGTCATTTTTCCAATAAAGAGATGTGTGGAAATAGCATTGTTTAGTCATTGTAAAACCCCAACGAAATACGTCCTCAGAACCCTGTGATATCTATTCATTTGGAATAAATGGCACAAACACTGCCCAAACAGTTTACAAGAAACCGCACAATTGCGATGAACGTGCAGGAGTAAGTATAAACATCTATCTTCTTGCAGGGCAACATTGTGCTGTTAGAAACCATTTCCGTCGTTAATGGCTTATTGTTCATGTCCGCGCTGCATCTTTTTTTCTTTTTTTTTCACAAGGACAACTTGGCTGAACCAAGAAATCACACACACACACACACACACACACACACACACACACACACACACACACACACACACACATTCACCCTCCCACTCACCCATCCCCACACACTAACAACTTATTCTTACACGGTTTTTTTATGCATAAATATTTCCCTGACCATATCACCTTAGTGAACAGCAATTGACTGGAGGGTAAAGGCCACACACTGACTGAAAAACGATGACCACCAACTCTCCCTAAGACAGGAGACATGAATCAGTTCCCGGGAACACACAGTGTCTGAATGGCACGATCTGATTGCTGCCGTCAGTCTTTGCCTCCACTCTGGTGGAGCACAACCAGGGATGACACACAAGAGAGGGGCTGATTCAATTCAGGACCACCACCAACCCCCCACCCCCACCCCCAATCAATACACGGTTGGCCCTCTCAGAGCGAGGATTTCCCTGCAATATGTAGGGCCCAAAGTGCCGGGGCCAGTGTGGTCTGCTGATAGCTGTTGGAAAAACGGGAGAGGGGTGTAGAGGAGAGGAGGGGGAGATGGGGGGTGGGCGGGGGTCATGGGACTTTATAACAAGATTCTGCCTTCACACCACTCCCCTGCCCCGCCCATCCACCCCACTCCCCTGCCGCCACAACCCCTATTTCTTACTCTCGCAAACTCCTGACCTTTACTTGTCTGCAAACTCAGTCATTGTCTTTATTTGTCTAGCAAACTTTTGACCTCTCTCTGTCCACAAACTCTTGGCCTTTCTCTGCAAACTCTTGGTCTTTCTCTGTCCGCAAACTATTGGCCTTTGTCTGACCGCAGACTCTTGGCCTTTCTCTTGCTGCAAACTCTTGGCCTTTCTCTGTCCGCAAACTCGTGGCCTTTCTCTGTCCGCAGACTCGTGCAAACTCTTGGCCTTTCTATGTCCGCAAACTCTTGGCCTTTCTCTGTAAACTTGACTTTTCTCTGTCTGCATCCTCTTGGCCTTTCTCTGTCCGTAAACCCTTGGCCTTTCTCTCTTTCTGTACTGAGCTCTTGGCCATAAGCCCTTGCCCTTTCTCTCTCTCTCTGTACTGAGCTCTTGGCCATAAGCCCTTGGACTTTCTCTCTTTCTGCACTGAGCTCTTGGCCATAAGCCCTTGGCCTTTCTCTCTCTCTCTCTGTACTGAGCTCTTGGCCATAAGCCCTTGGCCTTTCTCTCTCTCTGTACTGAACTCTTGGCCATAAGCCCTTGGCCTTTCTCTCTCTCTGTACAGAACTCTTGGCCATAAGCCCTTGGCCTCTCTCTCTCTCTCTCTCTCTCTCTCTCTGTATTGAGCCCTTCTCTGTCTACAAGTTCTTGGTCTGTCTCTGTCCACAAGTGCTTGGCCTGTCTCTGTCCGCAGGCCCTTGGCCTGTTTTTTCTGTCTAAAGCATTTCTGTGGTTGTCAGGCAGGATGCTCTTAGAGGTCGGGTTTTGTTGTCGTTGTTTTGTCGTCTGTCCTTGTTCTCTGCCCCACTGGCATTCCATGCACACTTTATAGAATATCTCTGGATCACACATGTCGCTCATACATATATGTCCCTCATACACATGCAGACGCAAGTGCAATATACATGTTAATTAGTGACTGGATGTGAATGGTGCTCGTGCGCGCGCGCGCGCGCGTGTGTGTGTGTGTGTGTGTGTGTGTGTGTGTGTGTGTGTGTGTTGTGTTGTGTTGTGTTATTGTTATGTTGATCTTTCTAGGTCTAAACTCTGTAGGCCTACGCTCGAAAGCTACAACTCGATGTGGGTTTTTTTGGTTGTTTTTTTTGTTTGTTTGTTGTTGTTGTTGTTTTTTTGGGGGGTTGTTGTTTTTTGTTTGTTTGTTTGTTTTTCGTTTAATCTTTCTCTGAATATAAGAGCCCTTGTCTGTATAATGGTATAATGTGTATGTCTGTGTGTGCCTGTTTACTAATGTCTGTGCGTACATGTGTACATGCCTGTGTGTATGTGGCGTGCAACTCTGAACTGAGCAGTGTTACATTCAGAATCCAGCAACCGCTTATATAATTATGGTCCCTTCTTCTCCTCGTACATATCCGCGCTGAATGTATTAATTCTGACGCTGTGGCTGGTATAGGATTATGGATAAAAGTTCTCAATATGTGCGTGAGTACTATAATGTGATGCCACCAATTAGATTTGAAAAGTGACTTAATTCCAGAATGATTAATTCATCTCTGTACCAGACAGTAGTCACTGGACTGAAAACACGGGTTTCTGTGCTGGTCAGAAGTCCGGAGACTAAAAAAACGATCACTACTCAAATTAGTTTCAGCATCAGTTGCAAAAAGGTGCCAAAGCGTGTGGACCGATCCATTATGTGCCACGCTACGTCTGCTTTAAAAAACAAATATATATATATATATATATACAAAAAAAAGCCTTCTAAGTTCTATTTACGTTTCGAAACTCAGTCAAAACCCTTCAAGAGACAAGAGACCGGTTTAATAACTGGCAGAAGCAGCAGCAGCAGCCCCACACAGAGAGTGGCTGGATGCCATGATCTGACCGCCATTAGTCCTGGTCTGTACTCAGTGGAGCACAACCATGGATGACGCACAAATGAGGGCTATGATCCAGTTCGGGACCACCCCCAATCAATACACGGCTGGCCCTCTGGAATGCCCTCGCCACAGCACGCCCCCCACCCCCTCCCCACTCCCCTCCCTCCCAAACACCGTGGTTACGTGTTCGGAGCCGATGTGGGAGAGAGGGAAGGCTGATAAATTCCTCTTCCCTCCTCCTCCTCTCGTTCCCTCTCCGCTTTCCTTTGTCCGATCTGTAGGCCATATATCTCTAGCGGTGACAAGTGATGCCCTTCCAGAGGCTCAATTTTATGTTCTGCGTTTATTCACGTAAGAAAGGAACAGCATTGTATTACAATTTGTCATAACGTATTTCTCTGTGTGAAATTCAGGCTGCTCTCCACGTGGAGAAGACGTCGCCACAGTGCAGCCCCTGGGTGTATCGTCTCATCCGAATGACTTGCGTCCAGACCACCACTCAAGGTGGAGGGAATGAACTTTCTCTGGCGAGTGTGGGATTCTTCTTCTTCTTCCTTAGATTATCTAGCTTTCTACCACAAGGTCACCACTCTACACAAACATAAATGGTATGTGTGGAGGGGAAAAGAAGTGTGGAGGTGGGGGTCTGTAATGCAAAGATTTTTCTTCAGGAAAACGCTCACAAAACGAACAAAATAATTCTTAATGAGATTTCTGTTCACGTTCTTGTTGCCGTGTCTTTCCATACAGTAGAACTGGTGTGAAAAAAAAAAGGTTAACAAGTACGTGTGTGCATTTAGAGAGAGACAGAGAGATGTGAAATGGCTCCATTTAACGGGTTCATCTGCTCTGTTGACAGACACAGACGACGATGAATGGCTTCGATTCAAGCTTTGCAGTATGTCCATGCTTTCAATGTGTGTTAGTGTTGTTGTTTTTAATCGTGATGCTGTTACGCGTATATTACAAATTGTCCATTAAATCGCCACTGAAATAGGATCTGCAGTTACAGTGATTTATTTATTTATTTATTTATTAAGACTTCTTGCTATAGCGCTTATTCTTGAAGCTCTATGCGCTTTACAATAGCACTAAAAACATTCACTCAAACATCCCCACACAAACATATGCATATAATTTGAAACATAGGTAAGAGAGAACAATTAAAAGAGGTCACGTCAGTTGATTAAATCAAGAAATGCAACAGGTATATATTAAAAAAAAGAAGATAAAAACGAAATAATGATAACAACAAAAAAATAGACAACTGCAATTGAAAGAACACAAGCACGTATGCGCATACATATATACGTAGATACATACATACATACAAAATACACAACGTGCGCGCGCACACACACACACACACACACACACACACACACACTGCAATAGGATCTGCAGTTACAGTGATTGATGTGAAGTAACTTGTATGAGTCAGAATCAGGTCAGTTTCTGATATAATTGTCCTGGAGTTATACAAATAACATTTTATTCCGAGTTTCCTGAATGCCTAGTTTTTGTTTGAATATCATGAATTAAGAATGAGAACAATACTGTCAGACAAAACAATAACATACAAATAACATTTTATTCCGAGTTTCCTGAATGCCCAGCTTTTGTTTCAATATCATGAATTAAGAATGAGAACAATACTGTCAGACAAAACAATAACATTAAAAATTAAAAAAATAAAAAAAAAATATATATATATATAAATCAACCACAAAGCACAAGAAACTAATACATTTGGAAAAATGTTGCACACACACACACACACACACACACACACACACACACACTGTTGCAAAACGAGAGAGAGAGAGAGAGAGAGGTGGATTTTTTTTTGGATTTTTTTTTAATAGAAAATGATGAGCTGTCGCATCGCCCACTGCATGTTGATGAAGCAGTTGAAAATACTGGTCAGCGTCAATCGTCTCTGACGACAATTTTTCATCTCGAGACAAAGTTGGGAATGGGCGAAGACTAAAAAAATTATGTCGCCGGCGACAAATTTCGTTTTGGCGACATTTATGGGAACGAGGCCTGCCAAACCAGTCGCTAACGACAATTTTGGGTGTCATTCAAAAGCCGAATCCCAGAAGAGAGAAAGGAAGATAATACTGTGAACAAAGTTAAAATCACTATCTGCGATCTGGCTTTTAGTTTACCTGTATAACTGTACAGCCCCCCTTAATTATTTCCGGAATGTAGACATGATAGTGTGTGTGTGTGTGTGTGTGTGTGTGTGTGTGTGTGTAGGCGCGCGCGCGACTGACAGAGACAGAGACAGAGAAAGGCTGAAGAACGGGAGGGGCGTTCCCCTGTCATGACCACTCTTTCACAACCGAGGAAACTGTAAAACCATGGTTGTCTCCCATGTCGGAGCACCGTTATTCCGACCCCCGAGTGTTTTCGACAACCTGCCAGATCGACGCATGCAGGAAAGATTCTGTAATCAGTGATCGAAAACACCTTTTAGACCAGTGTCTGGTAATCAATGTTAGTGTTCGGTAGGTTACAGGAACAAAGAAATACCTAGATTGCACCAACCACTACATACCCGCAAGTTGAAGCTGGTCAAGTAAACACAAAGAAGAAAAGATGCCATATCATCATCATAAACATGGGACGCCAGTTTGGGCCGTATATTACAATCAGCGTAAAAAAACGGGGACGGCTTGTTTTTTTCGAAACTCGTACATGCAAAGTGATATAAAAACGATTTGTATTCTGAGTTGGCGCAGTGTCACCCAATTTTTCACACGCTCTCTCCGTTTAAAGGACCGGAAGACAGGCAACACATTCCACCGTTCTGAAAGGGTGCGCTTGATTGTTAAAGCTCATCAGGGGTTTACGTGTGTGTGTGTGTGTGTGTGTGTGTGTGTGTGTGTGTGTGTGTGTGTGTGTGTGTGTGAAGGATTGACAAGTTGAATGACATTGTTTCTGAACCCTTTGTATATAGGGACCTTTATTTTAGGGTGAGGGCCAGAGAAAAACACAAAGACAGACGGAAACAAAGATTTGATTTAAGGAAGCAGGTTTTGAGCTGCAGGTCTTCCTTGATCAACAGATGGACACAACTACCAACGTTTGAACCCACTTTGTTCCCTTCACGTGTACGCGCAAACAGAACATCAAAATTTCATTTATTTAGGCACGTTAAAGATTCTGCATTTAATGCATTTCAGAGCTTGATGGGTTATGGAAACATAAATCATATCTAGTATGCAGCTGCCACGACATTTTGCAATGTTTGAAATGTAACGATAACATCCCCATCATGGTCCATTCATTTATTGTCAATCATTAATGAAGATCGAAAGAGCGGCTAGCTGTACCAACAATACATTTCCGGATTGTCAGAACTGAAATGGCCGTATTAAAATTTTGCGATCCTGTTGACGACGCCAAAGAAACAGCAATTAAGGAAGAGTTTGATCTGCCGTCTCTGGAACACACTGATGACAGAACAATTGTTCAGAACAATGGGAAATGTGTAGCCTTAAAATGACCGTAAAAAGTATAATGCAATCAACAAAAAGTCAGTTGTAAATAATCAATGCATGCAGGGGAGGAGGACATAGATCTATTATATGCGCCCCATACGTATAAGTGAAGTAAAATACACTCTACAAATTCAAAGCTAGGTGTGGACAAAAAATGTCCAACCCAAATACTGAGCACAGCGCCAGTCACGTAATCGAGCGAACCATGCCACCCTTTCAATTTGCCATTGTTTCTTTGTCTCAGCTATCATTTTCGACATATATTACAATTATTTCTTTTCGCAGCTTCCATAATCGCCATACATCATGTGATGAATATCTACATTATAGCTATCATCAAGTTGCATATGCATGCATTTGTCATTACTATTTGATATATACTTGTTTTGTAAGGTTTGGGGGGCTGGGGAAGGGGTGATCAAGATAAAACGTGTGCATTCCATTATATACGTCAGTCTGTATGTCCTCCCATTCCTACCTATTATATACATACAACTGATATTTTCGTATGTCTTTCCGGTTTACATTTATTCATTGTAAGGACATTATTACGTCATCCGGATCTGTGCACAACTTAATAGACAGACATTTGCACACACACACACACACACACACACACACACACACACACACACACACACACACACACACACACACACACACACACACACACACTGACCAATTAATGTTATTCAAATGGCCATCGGAGGGAAAAGTAGGATATCCGGTCAAATTCACGACATACTTTGACGTTGCAAACAAGCGTAGCCAATCTCTGGCTGAGTGCATTCAGAGTTGCCCGGATGAAACATGGCGTCAAATACGTCGAACCCAGAGTTGATGAATTCAGTGACACTGGTTTAGGTCTGATGTATAGAGCTTTCTGTGCATTCCGTGTTGCAAAGTTTTTGTAACATTAATGGTGATGCATGCACGGAAACAACCAAGAGTGAACGATGGGTAAAGATGCAGACATAACTATCTCAATAATGATGACAACGTCATACCATTGCTTGTAATGAAAGTGAAACGAAGAGTACATATGATCATGATGTTTTTATCATTATAAGTGGCAAAGAACGATAAAGTGTCACTTTTTGTGTGATTTCAGGTACACTGACAGAAAAGACCCCCATCTGCATCAGGTACTCTTCGTGTATTATATGGGGAATTCTGGTATTTTATGTATTAGAAAGGTGGTAAGAGGGTAATTCAGCTACTGTTATTCTGCTTAACAGTAGACATCAGTTTGTAGTGTGAATCGTGCAAACGCAGTGTCATTTTATTAACAACAAAGAGCACATTATTTTAGAACAATCCCTCCATACTTGAGTTGAAAAAGACATAGTTGCAGGTAACTCAATTCACTCAATGTTTTACACAAGTCATATCATGCCACCACATACACACACACACTCACATTCACACACACTTTTTGGTTGTTGTTTTTTGGTGGGTGGGTGGGGGATTACATACTGTGTTCTTTTGGTCCTATCAAGATGACTGGTAGTAATCCAGGGAATATTTAACTCTGCCTTGACTAGATTTTTTCTCTCTCTTTGAAAGAGGCATACACACAGAATGCTTTTAGTTTTATGTGTTTTGAGTTTTCATTTGACTATACCTGCATGTCTGTACACAGCTGTGCCTGTATGTATCTTGTGTCTGTATGTTTTCATTCAGTGATGTCAGGACACATCTGAGGCTCAAAGTTCCCAACCCCACACCCACACACACCAGGCCCCCACTTTTGCATGCATGTGCCTGTGGTGATTTTACTTGCAGTTGAACTTGAAGTCTGTTGGTGTTCTTTGTTACTTGAGAAGGAACTGGCTTGACAGATTGTTAATTATATTGTATCACTATTGCCTAGGTCTAATCTGTCATGATGTGATGTTGGCCAATATCTGTTCAGTTCTGATGTCAGACAAGCACTTGCACCTGCAGACAAGCTGATGATATGATCTTTTGACATAGTGAGGTTTTAATAAAATAACATGTAATTCTATGAATAATTGCCTTGGACTGATTGGAGGTAGTGTATTCAAGAGCAGTTCTGCAGTGATGTCCATTTGTTTGCCATTCTGATTCTGTTCAGTGCAGGTGCTTTAGAATTAAAATCTGATCTTCCTTTTCTTTCCTCCTCTTTTTTTTTTTTTTTTTTTTTTTTTTTTTAAACTGAAAAACTTCAATATGGAACAGTCGTTTCAAACTCTCTCCATATTTAAATTAGTTGAATGTTTTGATGCTGCTCTCCTTCTGCCATTTTACTTTGTTGATACTCAACTGCTCAGTAATGTATGTGTAGTTACTGAGTCAGACATTGAATTCTGAACAATAAACATCATTACTGAACTGCACTTAATTCATGTATCACTATCATATCAGATGATGAGAGTCTTCATTTTAAAGAAAAGAAACTGATAGTCATGCAGCTTTCCATGTCCAGTCTACGTTTTTCATTCCCATTAGATTGGTTCATTTGTTTTACTTTCAAAGACTTGGTGATTGGTACAAAATATTGTCAATGAGATTCTTAGCTTTGCTCCTTTGGTGAATTGTTTGAGTTTAAACCAAATTCACTTTTAGTTAATAACAATTTGTGTGTGTGTGTGTGTGTGAAGGTGCTTGATTTCAGTTTGATAGTTGTTTTTGTTTCCTTTGTAGTCAGTCTGAGAAGTTGGGGAAAGTCTTTGCCATGTGTGCTTGTTTTGAGTTTGATTGTTCCTTGTGTGCTGATCTTAGTGTTTTGCTTTTCCATGTTTCATTGTACATATTAGTCATCAGGATGCTTTATGCATGTGTGTTGGTGTGTCAGTGTGTGCCTGTGTGTGTCAGTGTTTGCTTGTGTGTGTCTTGTAGTTAGATTTTACAAGTTAAATGTAAATAGAAGCACTTTGTTAGTTTGTAATTTTGTTAGTTTGTTATAGAACAAATACTTATACTAATAGTGTTTAAGCATAAACATGTGAATTAGGTGGTTGTGAAAAGGAAGATATAGATTTTAAATTGAGGATGAAAGTAAAGAATTATGTGTAATGAATTATGGAAGGGCAATAATGCCATTAATGGTGATACTAATAGTAATAGCAGTACAGTCACCAGAAAGACGATAGTGTTTTTCAAAGAGCATGAAGACAGGGTAGGTTGTCTTTCTGCCTTTGGAAAAGCATCGTCAGAACAAAAACAGATCAGTTCAGATTAAAATGGAATTTGCTTTCTTTTCATTATTGATTCTTTATTTGATGAGAAGAACTAAAAACGTAGAATTTAAAAGAATATCTGCAATAAAAGATAATTGAAAAATGGAGACTGCTGAAAATTAGAAAAGTTTTCATACCAGGCCTAGTATATTGTCTTGCAGATTTTGTGCAGTGTGTTAGATGGCTAATGATGCACACATGCATTAATTGTCTCACACATGAACTGATTTGGGTTGTACTTCACAGCATTCTTTTGCTAAGAGAAGTGAAACTGAAACCATTTGAATCCTCAAGGCATGAATGGATTCTGACAGCAAAGTCTAGAAAATGGAATGTAGCGATGGCGAACAAATTCAGGAATGGAACAGTTAGAACAGTCAGACATTTCAGCTAGTGTATTTGAAAGACAACCAGTGATTTAAAAATTCAAAGCTGAAATCAAATTGGATCGGTTATCCTTGAACGGTGTTTGGTAATGAATAAACATTTAAACCTGAAATCAAATTGGATCAGCTATCCTGGAACTTAATTTTGTCATGAATAAACATTCACTTTATTGAAACTGTCTACAGTGCAAATCCATACAATATTACTGTAGTCAAGAGATGTCCACATCTTCAATTAACAAGATGACCATTACAGTCATATCAGAGACAAGACAGACTATTCATAATAGTAGCATTGTACACCAGCAGTACAAAATGAAATGTGAATGCTACTTGCACTCTGCCTAAACAGGGAATTTATTGACTGTGTGCAGTGGTTGGACCGTCACCAGACGATGCAGCAGCAGAGAGGCAATGGAGGAAAGCATGGATTGCCAGCTGAAGGTGGTCACAGCAAACACTCTCGCGCCGACAGCCCTGGCAGTCAGCCGAGTCCCAGATATCACAACAAAGTGGCTTATCTGGAAAGACATAAAGATAAAAGAGGTCAGTGACTTGGTATGATTAGCAGTTTCCAGTCAAGGAAAAGGGATTGAGAATAAACTGCTTTTTTGAAATAGAATTTAAGGTCAGGAATGATGCATCCATCAAAGATCCACTCTGTTTTCGCATACCCAGATGCAAACACTCGACTGTTGGCCGCCGTTCTTTCTCTGTCTCTGGACCTTGCGATTGGAATGAACTTCCTCTTTCGCTTCGTCGAGTCTCCACTCTCAGCTCTTTCAAGTTTGGCCTTAAAACCTACCTCTTCCCAAAATAGCCTCCCTTGCCTGCCCTTCCTTGTCTTTAGTTTCTACAGTTTTAGAGTTATGCATGCGTGTGAACGACTGGTGCGAAAGCGCTTTGATTTGTCTCTGCACAAGATTCAGCGCTATATAAATACCATTATTATTATCAGATTCATATTTTATGCCCCTTGGAAAAAAAAATGGTTTACCTTTTTGTGTCATTTGTCCATTTGCTGGTCCTTAACACCTTGTCATTGCTCCTCCTAGTCTTTTTGTGCATTTTGTTTGTTGTTTTTTGTTATATATATTCCTAAAACTAAACTTGGGATTTCATTCAAAAGTAGGCATACTTTAGGACTGATTCCTAAAGTTTGATTTAAATTGAAGAACATATCTTCTAATTGTTTGAATTTTATCATTGAAAATTTACCCTCAGTCTTTGTCCCAGTTCTGATGAATCCTATGTCATTTCCATAGATGTGGATACAATCTCACCATAGGGATGGAAGTGGTGGGCACATAAAAAAAAAAAAAAGATAACATGAGAGCAAAAGTTTGAGACCATTTTTCTAAAAAGATTATTTCTGGATGGTTAAGTTTAAGGATGCTTTGCTGTGGAAATCCATTTTGGTTTGCAGGTTATATCTCTTAGAGTTAACCTTATCTAGCTCTGGACAGGGGCAAGCCTGAGCCCAAAAAATCCCAGTGATAAGTCTCTGGTAGAGTTTGAACCATCGCCTTCCCAGCTGTTAGTTTTAGACATTACCTTCTTCATAACACAACTCTCATTTATATGTCAAGCATCCATGATAATTAACTGCAGAGAATATGTGAATTCCATGACAACTGGTTCATACTGTCGAACAGGGTCGCTCCACTTGGCAGAAGAAAAAGTTAGCCAGTATCTGGCGACAGGCAGTATTGGGGAAAAAGCCCCCCACACCTATGGGGACTACGAAGAGCCTGATACTCATTCAGACGGAAGCCGTGATGGAAGGCATGGCCAGGAAAGGGATTTGTCCAGTTCCAGCAGCCGGAAGGGGGAGAGTAAAGAGGAGAGGGATCATCGTGCCGAGGTAGGGACCTGTCAGTCTTGGTAGAAATTACGTGCATGCACGCATGTGGGTGCACACACACACACACACACACACACACACACACACACACACACACACATTTACACACACACATACACATATGCATACACAAACACACACACACTCAAAGTCAGACACACACTCTATATGCACATGCTCACATAGTTGCACCAAATTTTTCATATCACACGCTGATCATATCATTTTCACTCACACTCATGCATGCGATATAATACGCTATATATAAATCTCATGTATGCACATTATGTATGAAATGATTGCAGATGAATTGTTTGGGATTACCTTTTTTAAGAGTGTTTGTTTAAATGTGTCAGACAGGAGATTCTTCTTTCTTTTGTAAGAAATCCACATATTTTGTAATATCTAGATATGTTTTGGGGATCTTACCTTGACAGAGTTCTGGGATAGGTCATTGTCTAATTCTTACTCTTCTTTCTTGCCTACTCACCATATGTTCAAGCTTGTCTGGAGCAGGTGCATATTTTTTTCAGCAGATGTTTTGAATTATATATGTTGTTCAGGGTGTAAACATTATGTCATAGTGTTCCACTTCAGATTTTTCTACATTGCTTACTTATTATGATGGCCCTTGGTGGGCTATGAATGACATGAAGTAAACTGAAGTGACTAACCTGTTATATTGAAGCACACTGACGGGCAGGTTCAGAAGACAGCAGTGCGGGTGTGTGGGGACTGGTCGGAGCACATCAGCAGTTCTGGCAAACGCTACTACTACAACTGTCAGACAGAGGTGTCCCAGTGGGAGAGGCCCAAAGAATGGACTTACACTAGTTACAGGTAAATGGGTTATCTGTGAAGCTATACAGCTGACATGGTGGGTGTAGTTTATATGATTGATTCTGTGTTTAGGCTCAATCATAGAGTCTATGTGTGTGTTTTTGATGCAGTTGAGTTCAAAACTAAAGTTTCTGAAGCTATGTTATGAGCCTTTTTTTCCCGTTCTTTTTTTTTTTTTTTTTTTTGTGTGTGTGTGTGAAAAAAAATGTTAAGCTCTGAGCAAAAATTATTTATTGATAAGAAAATTTTAAACATTGAAATGAATATTTCATGCGTAAACGATTAATGTTTTTGTATTTGTTGAAATGATAAAAAAAGACTTTTATTTAAAATGACTTAAACAAAACACTATTAAAACATAGGTTTCTTAAACACAGTATAAACCTAAACCATGAACATCACAATCCTGGGGAAATTTCAGGTGCATGATTTTATGAACATTTTATTCATTGTATAATGAATTAGTTCTGCTGAATAAGTAAATTGGTGTATAATGGTTCTGATGGTTTTGCTGTGTGGGTTTCAGTAAATCTGCAGTAACAAGCTCATTAGTTATTGTTCAGTACTGATGTTTTTTTAGCAGTTATTGAAGACAAAACTTTTGTGTTTCAGTACAAAGCGACCGGAAAAATCAAGAGACAACAGAGGAAATGGCAAATCATGTTCCTCAACTTCTTTCATGCATGGTAAGTGTCCTAACGGAGAAAAAAAAATCACAAAACAAAAACAAGCAAATATAAACATGTAGATTTGCTAAACATAATTGATTCATCGCCTTGCTTTATAGAGGAAATTGCTCAGTTTCAAAAGTTTGAGAAAACTGTTTTGCAATGTGGTGAGAAGTTGTTTCAGCATTATCTCCAATATGAGCATTCTCTCTGGGTTTTCCAAGTACTTTAGATGTTTCAGGTATCATTCTCGAAATATATGCGTCAATAGAACATTTCTTGAGTATAGATGTATAAATATACACGTAACTTTTCATGTTGGATATTTGCTAGCCAGATGGTTCATTTCTGACTCTTTCAGCAATTTTGTAGTTGCTGTTTCTTTATTACTCCCTTTAGTACATTTGGGCTCTCTTTCGTTCTGATTGTCAAATCTTTTTTTTGGTTTTTTCTGTTTCTTGTGGTATGCAGTGGGACTTAATGTGATAGTTAAAATATTGTCTGTTGGTTTTCAGCAGGAGGGGAAAGAGCAAAACATTCCAGCACCAGCGACCCCCCTGACGGGAGAAATCCATCACACCTTGTGGACTCTCTTCTTATTCTGGCACATCTCAGAGACCTTCAGAACGATTCTCAGTGGACTCACCCAGTTCCTCCACACGAGGATCCAGTACCCCTCAGGAGAGCGGTGTGTCGAGACGGGTCAACGTTTCTGCAGACACTTATTCACACAACCACAAAGGACCTGTGGCACAGGCGAGTCATTCCGGACACAGCTCCAACGCGGACCTCAAGCGGAACAGTGTCCATGCTGACAGTTGTAGTGGGGACGAACCGGCCAGGCAGCGTCAGAGACAGGACAGTGACAGTGGTCCGCGGTCATCCCAGCGACGTGAAGGTGACTAATTAGGTGGCACTCACTACCATTTGCTGTCCGCTTTCCTAATGTTTCAGGTGTACTTTTGACCAGACATGGTCCTTTGTCAGGGTCGCTTTAACTCCACAGTGTTGTACCCAGGATTCTATCAGATGGGGCAGCGCATGGAGGAGGCTGGTAAAAATAACTTGATTTACAAGTCTTTGTCTGTCTTTCTGTCTGTCTGTTTTGTTTGTGCAAGTGTTTGTGTGTGTGTATGTGTACAGTATGTTTTTATATTTAGATTTTTAACTTAAAGGAAATGTGTCTCAGAACACTTGGGAATAATGTAGAAGAGATGGAATGGGAGTAGTTTAACTTAAGACAAATTCAAACATGTTTTGTTTTTATTTTTGGCATATTGTAAGTATCATCTTAATTGACAAGAGATTGTTAGCTACCAAGTTCTAAACTCAGGCTTAGATTTTTCACCCTATTCTTATCAATCCTGGTGCAGTGATAGGTGATGACCTGAACTTAAACTCTTTCAAAAGCAAAGGTAGAGGTCAAGGACACAACAGTGTGGTTAAAAATAGCCTGTTGAAGACATCTGATCTGCCTTGCAGTTTGCTTTTTTTTCTATTTCTTTTTTTCTATTGATAATGAGCAGTTGATAACGTGAGAATTACTGAAAATAGAGAACAGCTTGCTATGCTCTCTGCAGTGTTTTTGGTGGGAGGTAACTTTCTCCTACCCGTGCTGATCTTGCCATTATTGCCTTAGGTATAATGCAGTATTCAGAGCCAAGAGAAATGCTGTTGTTGTAGAATTAGGCAGACAAGGCAGCTGAGCTTTGTTGTAGCTGTGTTTGATGAGCATCACAGATGCCCTCTGTAATGGAATGCGGTTGTTCAATACACCTTTCTGGAGAAGGGCCCCAGTCCAAGACTGTTTTTGTGGTATTGATAGAGGTATGTATGTCATTTCACAAAGCATGGTTGAGACTTCAGTGATTGCATTTGGCATTCTGCTGGCTTTGTTATGTTACGGTGTTCACATGGTCACCTTGTTGACACATGCATGGTGTTGCCCAGGTACTTTGCTCATCGCATAGTGGCTGAGGTATATACTAATATAGCATTAGGTGTCAAATATAAGCAAGCAGAGAAGAGTACGTTCATCAGCTGATTTACATTCCCACAAGAAACAAGGCACTCAAAGTCTGATATTTAAACAGTCTGACTTGATTCACTTGACTTCGACAAGGACAATTGTCTTGTGTCTTCATTCAGAAAATCCTAATATCCATCTAATGACCTTGCTTCTTGTGTGATAATCCTTGTTTGATGATTGTGGAGTTTGTGGAGCAGAAAGCCATAGGTCACCTAACTGAATGGTTTAACAAAGTCAACACTTGAGGCATTTGTCTGCCATCCCACTTCCATACTTTCCATGAGTTCTTCCACAAGCTCAGAAACCAATTCAGTCAGGGGTTGAGTCTGCCATTTTTGTGACTGGGCAAGTATTTCACTCGTTCGCACCTTTCAGTGACCTGTTGCTGGACAATAAAGACTGTTAATCTTGGGTTTAGAAAGATACAAGGGACTTGAAAATGGAGGAAAATGCAGTTCTGGTTGTTTTTTTCAAACCAGTAAAAGTATTATTTCTCTAAACGAAAAATCTGGACTTCACATAGTTGACTCAGGTTTTGATTTGTTTTGTCTGCCGTTTTGTTTCAGGTTTTTTGTAATACGAAGGGGATGTTTTGTGTTTACGTGTGTATTTTAAGTGTCTTCCTGTTTCCTTGTCCTTTTTGTTGATGATCTGTCTGTCAGTCTTTCTCTCTGCCATTCTCATTATCTGTTGGTATCACTTTGTCTTGTCTTTCTCTGTCAGTCTGTATACTAAGTATGTCTTTGGAGTCTCTATCTCTCTGGTCACTTTGTCTTTTTTCATCTCTCAGCCTGTCCATATGTATGTATTATCTCTTTTAGAAGCCTCTCTCTTTAGTCTCAGTCTCGGTCTTCTCTTTCTCTCTCTTCCTTTGTCAGTCACTATTTCTCTCCCTCTCTTTCACATCTCTTCCTCTCTCTCTAAAAATCTGTTTCTCTCTCTCTCTCTCTCTCTCTCTCTCTCTCTCTCTCTCTCTCTCTCTTAATCCTTTTATTTTTCTCAAAAGCAACCATATGCATCTCTGCATGTTGGTCATTTTCTTCTTCCAGTCTCTTTAACTTCTAGTTCTAATGTTTCTATTCTTTTTTCCCAATGTCTGTCTGAAAAAACACGAGGTGGTGCAGCTGTCTAGTATTAGTATCAGTGTTTTTTGTGTTTATCTTTGACAGTTGTGAAAGAAGCAAAGGAGAGAATACATTTTTCTTATAGTTATACTATGTTGAAGTTAATATTCATTGTCAGTTCTTGTGCACAAGATAGATTTTGAATTTATGTTAGAAGATATTCCATGTGGGTAAGCTGCTCACAGGACAATCACAAAATGCCAGAAAAATGTCATTCCAGAACTATTGATAATTAGATTTCAGACAAAATTACTGTGACCACATAATACAAAGAGGTTTGAGGCAAAATACAGACAGCATTTTGGCTAATGTAATTTACATCAGTTTTGGAATTGTTCTGTTCAGAAAAAAAAAGCAACAAAAGATTGCCATTGAGTGGGGAAAAACCAACATGAAATCCAAACTAACTACTGACACTGCATAGTTCTTATATTTATAAGACAAAATGAAGAGATCAAGCACGGAGTGAGTTAAGACCTTAAGATGTTAACAAGACCTTAGGATACTGCAGTAAGTTTATATAGGATACCAGCAGGGTCCTGAAAGTCTATACAGTTGCATTGTCCAAGTTAGGATCTAATATTCAAGGATTGTAAAGGGGTGATAACCAAGTGTATATGATTTTCTGTTAACATTTAGTTAATAGAAAATCTTAATTGATTTTTGATTAAGTATTGATTAATCAAGTAGCACATAATTTCAAAAATGGATGATGAAAAAGGAATCCTAAAGTAGTTGAACTTAAGGCAAGGTTAACAGGTTCTAATCTCTGTGAAGTAGTAAGTGAGTAACCAGGACAGAGGGTACACGTCTGTTGAAAACGTTTGATTAAAGTGTATACTGTATATATGTAATGTTCTATATTGTTTGTCAAAACTCAAGACTGTGTCCACTGAAGTTTGAACTGCCATTGTTTCTGTCATTCTCTGGTATTGCCAGAACTGGAAGTTGTTACTTTTTATTTATCTGATTTTGATTTCTTTTCTTCTCAAAGACAAGTCAGATCTCTAGATTTCATTTGACATTTTGTATTGTAGTGTTATTTGTATTACTTAGCAGATTTCTCTTTTTGAAATTAGGGCTGCTCTGCCAGCTCCACCCATTTATTGGGGGGAAAATCTGTCTGCAAGTATACCTGTTCATTTAACTTTGGAATTGGATTTTTCTGCATAATTCATTGCCATGGATTCTTTTACGTGCACTAAGTAATAAGTGCATGCTGCACACGGGATCTCATTTTATCATCTTATCTGAAAGATTGACCATTCATCAGCCATTGCCTGTTTTGTCCTCAAGTGTTGTCTTGAAAAACTCCAGATGTCTGTTGTCACTTTGACCTGCCATTGTGATCAAGTCCGTTTTGCATTCTGATGTTATCTTAATTTGATGTCTGCACATCCACTGTCACTTTGGCCTGCTATTGTCTCCTTTTCTTCTTTCATGCCATCAGTTTTAGATATCTATTGTCTCTTTGATTTGCCAGTTGATTGACAGAAGTCTTTGGATTGTTGTTTTTGTTTTATCATACCAGCTCAGATCTATTTCTGATGCTCTGATATGCAGGGCTGATCAGGTAGCTTAAATTTGATTGCCCCCCCCCCACCAGCTGCCCCCCACCCCCACCTCCTGCTCCACCTTTTGATTTTTTTTTTTTTTTTTTTTTTGACTGGTGGTCCTCTGTCTAGCAAAACATCAAATCCCTTATTTGTGAGCAGTTAATAACAGTTACATGGTGATGAAACTAAAAGAATATCATATTGCTCCCATATTTGTTCAGTTTTTTGTTGTTGTTTTATGAAAGAAGAAGAAAAATACCCCCAGCATACCTAGTCATCACCAACATCAATTCCATCATTGTGGAAAAAATACACATCATGGCTGGCATTTCAGTGCCTTAGCTAATGTGAACTTAAAGTAAGGTTTCATTTCATGTTTTTAATTTTTTTTTTTTTTTTTTTTTTAATTCAGTTACACTTTTCATCACCAAGACATTTCTTTTACCTTTGATCTGTTTCTTTGTCTAAGCTTGTGTTCCTAAGCCTATTTTCCTAAACATGTGGAAAGCTAGACAGTTTAGCATGGTGTGCAGTCCATTCAGCTGTTTCAAGTGATCACAAAAAATCATGGATGTCCAGTCTGGAATGCAGTTCAGTAATTTTGTACAAAGTAGTCTGAAAACCTATTTCCCCAAGCTACAGTCCCAGAGCTATCAGTCCACAAGAAGCTATCTGTTACGGGTAGCCATGAGTCTGCACACCTGAAGAAACTGCACTGCTGCTTAGTCACTATGCCTCTGCACTACTGTTGATTAACTAAGATGATGGTGTTCAGTTTGGCCTGTTCTGATTCAGTATATGTTGCACAATGTAGGACACCTCTGAGTCCCGTAGTAGGTCTTCATCAAATCTGATAAGTTATTGGCCATATTGAAAACATAAACCCTTTCAAAATTCAAGATGAGAGGTCAGCGTCACAGTATAGTACATTACAAGGTACTTAAAAGTATGACAGAGCATGGATAGTACATCAAATCTTCATCAGTCAAACCAGTATATTGACTGGTCATGGGATAGCCAAAACTCAAGTCATGGGCAGGGTCAAAGGTCAGTATCATGGCATCCGCAACAGAAAATCTTAGAAGCACCATTGAGCTTGGGTCCTGTATCCAGAGTTCATCAAACTTGATATAGTGATTGGCCATGGTGAGATCATGAATTGGATTGCGTATTAGACTGGTCTAGGCAGCACATCGCAGCGGGAAAGTATCATCAGCCCAATAGAGCTTGAACAGGTCTTGCATCTGATCTTTTTTTGTTTTTGACTTGGTAGTACTGTGATTGACTATTGCCAGATCATGTATCCTTTTGAAAGTCAGAGGTCTGATCATATTCAGATGATGCATCTGCCTTTTTTCTTTCTTTTTTTTTTTTCTTTTTTTTTTGATATCACTATCTGTGGTCCCAGTCTTTCCATTTGCGTCACAGGGAATACACTGCTTTGGGTAGGAGTCAGCCATGGGCAAAGTCACCAGAGTGATATATATGCCTGTGATGGTATTCAGTCAAGTCAGCCTCATGTCTTCCTAGTCACCAGCTTGCAACAATGACCTTTTGGTTTGGTGTTGTCTGTTTATAAAGCCCCAAAGGTGAAAGTGCAATTTTTTTTAATTAAAAAAAACACTTTTTTTTTTTGTAAGGATCCTAGGGGGTGGGTAACAAAGTGGAAGCTAAGACTGGATGCCTTTGCTCAACATCTGGATGAGAAAGAATAAAGATTTGCAAAGATAAATGAGTATAAGCCTCTTTGTGATAAATAGGGGTTAAAAAAAAAAAAAAAAAAAAAAAAGTAACAGCCACAAATTTAGTTAATGTCGGGGTGAAATTCACCTTACACAAATCATTAAAAGTGGCCATAAACTTTGTATTTGTCAGGAAAGTTCTGTTTGTACTTGGAAACATGACACACATGCTGTACCAAAACTATAACCTAAACTTGTCACAGACAAGTTCATAATCCCATGCCAGGTGGCCTGCATGAAATGTCCATTTCTGGAAAATAAAATAACATGAATTTCATATATAGAATTCTAAATGTAAAAAAAATAAATAAAATTTTTAAAAATTTTAAACCAGTTTGACAGTCTTCAAATTTTCACATCTCATTAAAGGTTTCATATAATGTTACGATGACTATGGTTCGTTTAAATGACTTAACGAAACCCTGATGTATACTGACATTGATGCAGTGATCAGAGTTCTTAAAATCTATTATGCCAGATGATATAGACTTTCAGTCATAGATACCAGATAGTATTTCTGCCTTTTGAAATATATAGTGTCAACATTTATTTCTCCTATTTTTATTTTTCAGGAGGGTAGGGGGTGGAGGGAATGTTGGTCTCAACAGTTTTGTTTTCTTAGGTCATTCCTTTTGTTGTCTCTGTCCTTGCACCTTTCTTCAGTCCTTGAGATGTTTGCCATACTGCTGAACTTGCATTACATCAATCAGTCAGATCTGAAGTGTTACTTGCCAGTCTGGCCCTTTCACTGGGAACCTTTCTTTCTTTCTCCCGAATTTAGTGTAGATGTTGTGGTTTTTGGGTGTGTTTTTTTTTAACCCACTGTGTATTTAGACTAGAGGAATTAAAAGAAGTAATAGAAGTAAATGAGAATAACTGCATTCTCCTGCCAAGCCTGGTTCATATGTTGCAATGGTGTAGTTTAACATTTCAGTAGACTCCAGGATTGAATAATGCCTGTTTTATATCTGATGTGTAATTTGGGGAGGGTGGATTTGTTGGTATATTCTATTGTGAAGACTTTGGACTAATGGCTATTAAGCATAGGAAAAGAGCAAATACTTTTTTAAACTCGAATCAGGGACATTCCATTGTGAGATTTTTCATCCAGTGCTATTTGTTCACATGGGAAACTAGAGCCATACTTTAAGTGTCACCCAGTTCATGACCATGTCTTTGTATTGTTCAGATTTCCTGACCAACCCTGCAGGTGTCCTTGTTTTGGGGTTTTTTGGGTTGTTTTTTTTTGTTGTTGTTGTTGTTTATTTTTCAAAGCCTCATTGATTTGATAGACTACGTCCCTCTTTATGTGGTCTCACAGCTCCTTCCATATCCATAGCAACAGAAAGATTATTCTGGTCCTCCATGATCTTTATAACGTGAAGGGAAAATGGTCTTACGTTCTGTAACCCTTCATACTGCTCCCATGGCTCTCATGGTGGTCTCTGGTTCTCACTACAGGTTAGTTTGTGTGTCACATTCTGTAGTGTTGCAGATTCATGAGCACTGTTATTGGTGGTCTCCACCAGATGGGAAACTCACTCTGGCTCTGCCATTTAGCAAGTATTGTTGTCATTGTAGATGATGTTGAGAATTTGAATCAGGCATCTCAGAACACATTATTATAAATTTTATGCATTTTATCTTTGTATTTCTCCCTTTTTTTTTTTTTTTTTAATGTATTTGGTCTTTGTCCTTCAGCTAATTAATCATTCATTGTCTCTTCTTCTTTCTTGCAGCCATTCAGACATTACAAGAACTGCAGAAGGCTCTCAGTATGCACATAAAGAAACAGCAGAGTAAAGGTAAATATTTGATTTTGTTTGTGTCTTAAAAAAAAAAAAAAAAAAAAAAAAAAAAAAGGGTGCATGCGTGTTGAAAGGTGAAAACGCTGAAATATTTTTTATGTTCATTCAGTGCATATAAATTCATAGAACTAGTAGGATAATAATTGATCAGCTAATCCACTGACATATGAATAGAAAAACAAGCAAACCATAAAGTTTGTTGATTGATATGGATACTTATGTAGCGCCTATTCTTGGTTTGAGATATGCTCACAAACACAGAATCATTGGCACTAGATAGCTAATAACAAACACTTTATATGTATACAAATAGATAAATGGAAGTGGCAGTGGAAGTTTTGCAACACCAACAGAACACACACACACACACACACACACACACACACACACACACACACACTCCAGTTAGATCAGCTCCAGAGCATGGTTTGCCAAGTAACTCTATCCTGCTCAAAGACTAAAAACAAAACTTTGATGTATACCAGCCACCATGCCGAAGTGGTTAGTGTTGCTGACTTATGGCTTGGAGGACGCAGGTTTGATTTCCAGCGGAGGTGGGGTTTTCAGCCCACAGCCGACTCATACCCAGAGTTTAGTGTGCTTTCGGCTTAAATGGGAAGACTGTGATTACAGTTGAGTATCATCCACTTCGCAATGTGTCTTTGGGTGTGTTGCTTAAATTTCTTGACCAACACTGTGTCTGTTTCGTGGGCCTGGTTAACACTGGGATATCATTATGAAAGGACGCGTAGAGTACAGCCTTGTCACATAGTCCCAAACCAAAATGGACCTCCATAGTAACATTGCCGTCCTCCTCCATCATCAGTAATATGGGAAAAAAAAAAGGTCCTAAAGTCTGTGTCCTTTCATGCCCTGTTCTCATGGTGACCTCAGTTTCGAACCTCCTCCACTTCCATGCTTGGGAAGAGTCCTGTCAAGGTCTTCAGTGTCAGCAGAATCATGGGTGGGCTGGCGATCTTCACTCTGGGCAAGATGCTCACTCAGTCTGGTCTGCAACTAAGCCATTATTGTTGTCAGTAAGAGGGCTTAGTAGGTGGTGTCCTAAGTATGTTAAAGAACAGGCACTATTGAACACGACTGAAGTGACTCAGCAGCAGTGCCGGGCTCTTCTGATGTGTGGCCTCCTGGCAACCTAACTTAGACAGTTTCCTGCAAACTGCTGATGCTGGAATTGTGACAGAAGAACCCAGGTATGGTTGTGTATGGGGGAGCACAAAAAACCCCACTTTGATACAACATGTTTATAAGCAGAAGTGTCAGTAAAAGATCTGACTTGACATCATTTTGATATTCACCCCAAACTGATTTGAGACTTTGATTTATACAGAAACGTTGGTTAAGAACTGACTCTGCATCATTTTGATAACCCCCCCTCTCCTTCAAACTGACTTGACCTCATTGTAGTAAACCCCAAACCAGGCAACTCGCACACAGCATCGTCCAGCACGGGCACCACGTCGGCACAGCTGCAGTCGCAGCTGTCCAGCCTGGAGCAAAACATCATGCAACAGGGGGAAGCCCCGCCCATTGAGGTGCACTCCTTGTTGTCAGACTCCCCACACAACGCCCACACCTCCTGCCTGCCTCCAGGTGATGAGGGAAGAGGGCCAGATCCCGACCACCACCACCATCACCTCAGCAACAACAAAAACAACAACAACATTGAACACATCGATGGTCGTGAGAGTCCCGCCTCGGACATGAGTCCTGGTACATCGTGGTGAGTGTGGCTTTTTTTTTTCGGGGGGGGGGGGGGGGGGGGGGGGGTTCAGCTAGTTTTCCCCTTCTTTCTTTCATCTGTCCTGGTCCGTTCCTTTGTTTTTGTCCAGAAAGCTTCCCTTTTGCCATTGCTGAGATGTTAACTGGTGGCACTGGTCTACTTAGAATGGAGCTCTAGAGATAAAAAATTTTAGATACTGGGGTGGGTTTCATCTGATCATCAGGCAATGTTATCTGGCACTATGGCTTTTCTCACTGATCTTTTGTCTATTGAATGAATCACCCTTGAAATGGTCCTTTATGGGCTCCTGGGCTGTAAGCAACATAATTTGATATTAGATCTACAAGGTTCTTATTTCTTTTGTGTGTTGAAAGTAATAATTATAATGGCAGATGCCTCAACATTGATAAGAATTTCACTAATTATGTGGAGTGTGACGCTGTGAACTAGTCATGTTGTGTTCCAGTCACAGTCCAACGCCAAGTGCAGGGAGTTCCCCACCAATGCCCACCATTGGCACCAGCGCCTTGTCGGCAGCGGCACTGAAGTCACAGCAGTCTGTTGGCCTTTCCCCAGCTCTCAGCAACTACTACAATGAAAAGCTGATCGGCCATGTGCTAGGTTGGCACGGCGAGCACCTGGAAAAACAGGTAACAGATGTACCAAGTGTAACAAATGTATGATGATGTTATCATTGAAGAAAATGTGCAGCTGTACTGTTGGTGGTGTTATGCCCTATTAATATATGCCCCATTACCCCCAGGATGCTCAGCACTAATCACCCCTGAAATCCCATGCCAAGGCGAATAACTCTTACGATTTTCAATAGTGGGTAATTATAAACATTGATTAAAAATATAATTACCTTCTTTTGTTGCACATGTGTATTTTTCCTGCATTCTACACATAATGAAGTTGCAAAAGAATTTTTGATTCCAGGCTCATGTTGCTTTGTATTTACACACAAAAAATAAATGTGTCAAACTTCATGGTCAACTTTGAAAAAAAATTCTTTTAATTACAGTATGATTTTCTTTGAAATAAGTTTATCTGGTCTGCAGTGACTTCTAACACATCTTCTTTTTATTCTTTTTCTTACTCAACGTGAATTCCAACAATGAACATTCTGATTTTTATGTTCTTTTCATTTTGAGGGACGGTGTGTTTTCTTATGATGGTCAGGGAGAAAAACAACAGCAAACAAACAAAAACAAACAACAAACCTACCTCACATGTAATTTCTCCATAATGAAAAGAAAAATATAATCCATTTAACTAGCAAAATCAGGAAGATCGTGCAGAATGCCAATAAGTATCAGTTTCAGTAGCTCAAGGAGGCGTCACTGCGTTCGGACAAATCCATATACGCTACCAATAAGTATCAGTGCAATCAACGACTGACAGAATCAATTCCGACTGTCCGGCGATTGATTAACGATTTCAGAGGTCCGGCGATTGATTCACGATTTTGGAAGTCTGGTGATTGATTCACACTAAAGTACCAACTACACTCTCAATATCAGTAAAACTCAGTCAGTGGATGTCTCGGTCACTCAGTACAATCGACTTTTACAAAATTCTCACACAGAAATCATCTTCAGAATAGTTGTTCGGATTATGCTACTATGATCGACAGTCATCGAACTCATCTTGCAACTTTGAAACTTTTAAACTTGGCAAAACTTTACCAACTTTACTTTATCAGTAGTATATTCCATTGAACTAGCACTATCAGGAAGAACTAGCACTATCAGGAAGATCATGCAGAGCGCCAATAAATATCAGTGAAATCAAGACTAACTCACTGACAGTATCGATTTCGGAGGTCCAGTGTTTGATTCTTGATTTTGGAGGTCTGGCGATCGATTCACATTCAAGTGACCAACTTCACTGTCAGTGTCGCAAAACTCAGTCAGTCGATATCTAGGTCGCTCAGTTCAATCAATTTTTACAAGATTCTCATGCAAAAATCATTAAAATGGTTCAAAGTCATCTTCAGAATTGGCGTTCAGATTATGCTAAAGCTCTCGGCAGTCATCAAACTCGTCTTGCAACTTTAAAAATTCACAACTTCGTCAAAATTCAAGCAAATCGGACTCTGAAAAGTGCAAAATGCATGGCAGGAAGTGCCAAAAACAAAGCTGTGAATCTCACAAGAGTCTCGTTTATGTAAACAACAGTGGCTGCATCCATAGTAAGCACCTGTTTAGACGGTGGTACCGGGCAGGTTCAGGTGTTACACTGCAAGGCGACAGTGGGCGGGTTAGGTGTATAATGGTTAATATATGTAGCCTCTAATTGATATGTTTCAGAAGGTCCTCCTGCAAATTTGTTAGAATGGGGAGATTAACTCACTCGGGACGGATAGTTTTCTCCCTTGCTTTTCCCCACAGACGGCCCATTTGTAAGGGGTTAGAAAAAAATCACAAAAAATACAAAACACAAAGGAACAAAATGAAACTTTCAGAACAGGTTATTGACATGCTGGGTTAGTTCATGCCAAAATATGAAAGTTCCTACCTGAATATGTTTGCTATATGTGCCATGTTGAAAATACTCCAAATTTTTAGGTCAGGATCACCTTACAGTCACATACTTTCATCAGCTCCATGAACACACAGTCACAGGGGAAAAGGTCTGTATATGCACAAAATAACTTGAATAAAGTGGGTATTGCTCAGGATAAAAAATAAAAAAAAAGTAAATTACAAATGATATTATGTGCAAATGTTACAAATTGTTACACATGGGAAATTGGAAAAAAAAAAAAAAAAAAAAAAGAGCACACTGGCACACCGGATATTTCAGTCCCCAAGCACCGTCTTCCTAGTAGTCAGTGTAGTTCTGAACTGAGTGGTACAACTGGAAGCAGGTGATGGTCTTGTTGGGTTGGCAGAGTTTGTCACAGAGGGCACCCCACACTTTTTACACCAGTTGGGGGTCTGCCGAATCTGGACGTCCGGGTGTCTCCTGCTGTGAGCGCTGCACACATGACACTTCCTGTAGTTCTTCCTGCCACTGGGGATGGGTGGCAGAGGGCAGGAGAAGTGTTCATTCTGCTTGCCACTCAGTCTGGACAGTGGAGACTATTGGTGGAGCAGTAGATGGCCCAGGAACTGCAGGATCAGGTTGTGCAGCAGCTTGCTGTACAGTGACTGCCACTCCACGCTGATACCGTTCATTCAGGCTTTCCCCAACAGCGATAACAAAATTTTTCAGGGACATTCTACCCTGTTTCCTGTTTTTCAGGTAGATGTTTTACAGGATAGAAGCCTGAATGAGGGTGAGGGTGAAGAGATAGAAGAATAGCTTCTTCCACCACTTCATGGTCTTCCTGTTGAGTGGCATGTAGGACAGGAGCTGGTCACTCTTGTCCACACCAGCCATGTTCAGGATGTAGTCCTGGACAGCTGCTAGCTTGCGGAATTCCCCGCGCCGTGTGGTAACATTGATCATCAGGGTGGGATCAATTTTTGTGGTGATGACATGGACAGGTTTCTTGTCCACCCAACGAAGGACAGCAACTGCACCTGAAACAGTACAGTGGAAAATAAAGTGCTTGTACAATTGTAGTGTATTCTCTTACTTACCTCTGCTGTCTCTATCAGCCTGGAAAAAATAACACACATACTACATATATACATACATAATTATATATATATGTGTGTGTATTGTTCATTCATTACATAATCTTTTTATTTGCATTACTGAAATATTTTACAAAACAATAAATAGATACTTATTGCATTTAGAATTTCAAGCTACAATAATAATCAAAACAAACCTACCTTGTCTGTATGCCTGAACTTGGCCCCGTTGTGGTAGTGGCTGGGTCTTCAGCTGAGGAGGCATTCCCTTGCGGTTGGGTCGCACAGTCCCCACACAGTGAGTCTCACGAGCCACAAGCACCTCAGCCAGCTCCGGACAGGCATAATAATTGTCTGCATAGACAGTCCTGCCTTTGTCAAGAAGTGGTTCACAAAGCCTCATGACAACATCTACTGGGCGATTGCTCACATTAGGCTCTGCAGCAAATATTTCAAATCTGTGAACATACCCAGTCTCAGATTCACAGAGTTCATACAGCTTGATTCCCCATTTTGTAGGCTTATCCTTCATGTATACCCTAAATTTTTATTTTCCTCTCCAAGCACAGATAGCCTCATCCACACTGATGTTGTCTTGGGGAGTGTAGAGGGTACTAAACTTGTTCTGGAGATATGTGTACACTGGCCTAATTTTGTGCAGGGGATCATGTCCTTCTTGGCCAGGAGGGATGTAGTCAGCATTATTGTTCACATGGAGCATGGCCAAAATCAAAGTAAATTTGTCCCTGCTCATAACATTTGGAGCAAAGGGGCTACAGAGCATGGGTTTTGTGCTCCAGTAGTCTTTCACTTCTGGTTTATGTACCACTCCCATGTACACACAAATGGCCAGAAAACCCACCAGATCATTCACAGTCACACCATTATCTGGCCACTGCTTGAATAAACTCCTCCTCTTCAGTTCGCCTCTAGCCACAATGTTCTCTTGTGCATACCTGTTTGTCTCTGTGACAATAGAATTCAGGAGGTCTTCTGTCACAAACTGGTCGAAAAAGTCAGTGGGGGCATGGCAGTCAGCTGACATATGCAGGCCATGAGAGCCAGAGAAAGGAGGCAGAGTAGGAAAAAACCCAAGGTCTTCATGCCAGTCACGCATAAGAAAGTCAGTGAACCCTTCCACTGACATATCGCACGCAGTAATTGGCCCACTGACTCCTCTGCTCGCGGCGTGTGTTCGTCCACCTCCCTCCCCCTCTGCACTGACCTCTGAAGCTGAGTCACTGTCAGTATCTTCTTGCTGGTCACTTTCTTCACTGTAAATACTTTTATCACGTCTTCATCATCGTCATCGATGTCAGAACCTTCAGTTTGAAGCATTTCAATCACTTCAGCAGCAGTAAAACGCCGCTGTCGTGATCTACTTTGCTCCGAAACATTTCCACTCGAACTCGCCTGGGACGCCATTGTTGATACGTATACAGATTAGCTTGTCATGTGGGGTACCGAACTCAGTCGCTTGCCAGAGAGTATGTTCTCACGGAAACTCACGATGGAACTTTCCACTTGACCCTTGACACATTTGGGATGCATTTGACATGCTCCCTCAAAAGGAAAGCATGGAAAAATTTGTAAATGTTGGAAACGCTATAGCGTTCCGTTGTCCGGAACCGTGCCTTACATCACGAATGCTATAGCGTTCCGTCGTCCGGAGTGAGTTAAGAAAATCAGGAAGCATGTAAACATGTCTAATATCACAAGACAGATCTGTGGGTCTGTAAACAGTTCTCTTTTTACCAGGTCTGTAGGTCTGTGAGCAGGTCTTTAGCTCTGTAAACAGGTCTGTAGGTCTGTAAGCAGAGCAGATTTCATATCAGGATGCCATACTGAAAAGCATAAGGAAAAGTTATTGACAGAAGGCAAGTACAAGGCACTTAGATGACAGGGGGAACAATCAGACCAGGGCTTTTGTTTATTTTTTCCTTTATTAGTTGTAATTGTACTTGATACTTAGCTATTTTATGGAAGTAATACATAACCAACTCAACTGTTATAGATGATTAGCTATAATCATACAAGTAGAATTAGTTCATCTTTTTTTCTTTTTTTCTTTTCTTTTTTTCCTTAACCCCTAGGCTGCATATATGACGAGATAACTCATCAGCACAAGCATGTACACTTCACTGCCACAATGACAAGATAACTCATCATCGAAATATTCTGTCTTTTCCCTGGTTTGCATTCAGTTCGTTGACAAAAATACTGGTAGTTTAGTTTGGGGAATCTTTCTAGATTCTATTCATAGCTAAAAACAACATCTGTGTCATGAGGCAGTCCTTTATTTGAACGTTTTGGTTGGGTTACTGGCCGCAGTGTTTGCCTGACTCCTCTCCTCGCTCACTCAACAAAAACTGACTCTGTGCTCAAGACACGCGACCGCAGCGAACAAAATCAACCAAGATTGCTTTCTGTAACTGATGTTCAGAAAGAATTGAAGCCTAAATTCGAAGAAGACAGTGATGAACATTTATAGGATGATTTGATAGAAAATAAAGGAAGCAATCAAGAGAGTGGCCAGTACACTACTATAATAAGTGATGCCGGCTGTGCAGATGCAGCAGACAGAAAGTGACCGAATTATTATTGTAATGAACAAGTTGAAAATGTGACAAAAAACAAAACGCTGATTTAATTACACATACTTAACCATGACCCACTGATTTCAAAACAACAGCATGTCACTGAAAATATATAAAATGGGAAAACATCACGTGTTTTGTATTCTTTATTCATTTACCTTTCAGAAAATATACACTTGTATGGGTCTTTCTCCAATAACAAAGAGCGCATAATTTTTTTTTCATTTATACCCCTTTTTTTGTGAAAAAACCCTGGCAGATAGATTTCACTGAAATTGTATTTTCCTGGCAGCGAAAGGGTTAACATTCATGATGTGTAGAGACAATTGCTGCAGGCTGAACGGTTCCGTCAGGAGGCTTTAATGGTGGGCAGTCTTCACTGCAGTCATGTGTGTGTGGAGCTGAAGAGGGCACGATCAAGAGTCCGCACAGCTGAAATACAGTCCACAATTCATGAGCAAAGGTAATGTGGCGTGAAGGACAACAGGCTTTTGTTTACTTTTATTGCAACACACACACACACACACACACTCACTCACTCACTCACACACACACACACACACATCCACACACACACACACACACACACACACACACACACACACACACACACACTCACTCACTCACTCACTCACACACACACACACTCACATGCGTGCACATACGCACACGCATGCATGCACACTCGAACACACTGAACACAAACAGAACAAACAGTAGGTAAATTATTAGGTACATATTTCTATAAATAGAATGATAATAATTACAACACAAATAAGAATGGTAATAATAATAATAGATAGATAATAGTAATAACAATACTGATGCTGCTGTAGTATTTTTGAACAACAAAAATGGAGATGGAGAGCTTAGAAAAATTCTGAGAGAGCTCAGGAAGAGGGAGAGAGAGAAACAGACTCAGAGGCACAATGAGAGTTACACCTTTCCAGCACACATATCCCCACTTGTACCAAGCCCTTGGGCAGTGAAAGGAAGGTCCAAGCAGTTGGAGGATAACTGAGTGGTGGAAAGACACCATCTATTTATGCAGAAATCCCAACAGGGAAAGAGAGAGAGAGAGAGGAGAGCTCAGGAGGAGAGAAAGGAAATATATAGAGAGAGACGGTCAGACTGGTAGGCAGACTGAGGCCCTCCCAGTGTCCATCTCCCCCATAGTGCACAAAGGCCTTGGGCTAGTTTAGTTTAAGTGCACAAGGGCGTGCCAGAGGAGTGAGCAGTAGAAAGGCAGTTTCACCGTGTGGTCTGTTACTCAAGTGAAATAGTGGGGGTGTGGGGGGGGTGAGAAGTCCCTTCCCCAAACAGCTGGTGTGCCTGCCAATGTATATTATAGGGTTTTTTTTTTTAAATATAAAGAATGATGATGAACAGTTGTACAAAGTGATACTTATTGGCAGACCAAATTTTTCCTTATAAATTCACGAGATTGTTCTATTTTTGCATGCAAGAAGTGAATTGGTTCCATGATAATTGTTATGCATCTCTCAAGTTATACCTGAAGATTTCCTGCAACCACACTGTTTTCATTGTTTGCAAGTTGTGTATGTGTTTCCAACAGAGATATTTTGCCTGTTGCAGGTTGATGATGCTACAGCAGCACAGGACAGAGATTGAAAACCTTAAGCCTCCAACCACCTTGCTCCCATCATGACATTAAGGGTGACTTGGCTGGAGATGAAGCAGCAGTGGATAAGGGGGTGTGCGTGTGTGTGTGTGTGTGCGTGTGTGCACAACTCCAAGCCAGTAGCTCCCTCACACACTCGCTCACAGTGGACCATGGGGCTCTTTTTGTGGCCTTCCTTTCACTGGCTTTCGTTGGCCTGGGAGGGGGGGATGGCGATGTATGGTCAGTGATATTGTGCCCCAGTGGAACACGGTGTTGCATTGTCACGATGTGGAGACATATCTGTGGGCAACAGGCTTCTCTGCAGACAGGGGAGCCAGGTACTGGAGGATGGAAGCTGTGGGCAGACAAACACATTCTTCGTCAGCATACAAGGCAGGTACACTCATTTTTCAGCTGCAGGATAAATTATTGACCTATCATTGCCTACGGAGAATATATTTTTCCAATACTGACCTCTCAGTACATATGAAGAAAATGTTTATCCAATATCAACCTCTCAGCCTGTGTGAAGAATATGTTTGTTCATCGGGATGGCAGGTACCCAATACACTTGTTGACAGAAAACTAGCTCTAGACACACAGCAACATGTGTATAGTGTCTGTGAAGTGGACTGTGGGTAGGACTGTGAGTGCCTCCCCAGAACGATGTCATGATGGGGGTGTACTGGTGCCTGCTTCTCCAGTCATGGGCAGGGTGAAACCCATCACCCCACACACACATGGGTTGGGTGACACCTGTCACAGGTGTGAAGCCCAGTGACATACAGTAGGTATCTGCCAATCCATTTTTTCCACTACGGTAAACAGGAAGAGCCACCTATCTTATCCGCTGACGGGCACTAAGTTGTTGGCTGATAGCACAACCAGATGTCATTAAGAGTGGATTCATTTGGTGTTGAATAGCAAACATGAACAGGTACTTTCACTCCGAAAAGGGAAAGCAAATCTATTCAAAGTAATTAGTGTTCCCAGCAGGTGAGGGAAAATTGGAGTGGAATCAATCTGGACAATTTCTCTCTGTATCATTCATATGTTGACCTGTGAGCAAACTGATAGGCAAAATATGCTTGAAGTGGTGTGCCTTTGTAGTAGTGACAGATGTCCTGGTATTTTGCTGAAAGAACTAAGTCATAAGTTTGCTGACCATGACCTTGGTGTGGTCAATGCACACAGCAACTTCTGTATTGAGTGTCAACTACAGGCACTCAACACTTTTTTTTAGAATACATTTTGTAAAGAGAATGTTGGAGGCATGACAGATAAATCATTACATTAGCATGTGCAGGCACCTTTGATGTGATAACATGCATACAGTTTTCACACACAACATACGTCTCTGAAACCTGTGTGTTGGTCCAGAACTAATTGCAATGCTTTATGTACACTTACCAGCTATGCTTAAGACAGTATCAGCACGTCTCATTCAGGCTGATTAATGTCAGCCAAGCGAATACCATGGTGTTAATAGAGAGTAGAAGAAAAAGGATAAGACAACAATGTGGCTGTAAATTGTGTTGAGCTTGCTGGAAAAGAAGCAGTCATTCCCCATCTTGCGTACTGCTTAACTTTTGTCAGCCTGTCAGCTAATCATAGTGTCTTGTCTGAATTGCTTATGTCATGACTGGTTTCTTATTAAAAACCTGGGATTTTTGCATGATGCTGATTCTGTCTTGGCAGAAAGATAGGAAGAAAGGAATAAAATATTTCAGCATACATGCACACATACACTCTGACCCATACACATGTAGAGAGGCTATACTGGCACTGATATTTTTAGGTATAATCTGCTCTAGTGATAGTCCAAATTGCCTTCAAGAATCACATTAAGAAAAGTGACCTTTATGTAAATGTACACAAAGACCGTTTATACCCTGATGGTGGTGATCCTTCCAGTCACAAATGTCTTGTGCACACAACTCATCACCACAGCAGATCCTCACGAATCAGTAACATATGCTTGGTAATCTCTGTGCACTCTGTCTTCAAAGACCCCCCCCCCCCCCAACCCCCTTGCAGTCACCCTGAAAAATGATATCTAGCCTTGTACCCTGGACGATGTACAAGTGTGACCTTAAAGCGAAGCCTGGTGGGTTGTCCTGATCATTTTGTGCCTTCAGGTTGGGGCAGTAATGCATAGCACTATAGTTTGGGGAGGGGGGGGAGTGGGTGTTGACCCATTGTGGAACAGCACTTGTTGAAGAGAGGAGGTAGCAGGTTTCATTTCCTTCCTTCCATCCTTCCCCATAGTAATCCACCCCTCCCTATCCTCCTCGAGGATGTTACTATGGAGAAGGGACTTAACAGTTTGTAAGTTTCATTTGTACAAAATTATTATTGCACTGAAAGACTTGAAAGGTTTGACCAAAGTATTTGTAACTCCAGACCTCCATCAGAGATCAGAAAGTAGTGAAAAAAAAGTATGATAAAAAAAAAATGAATGAATGATTAGAATGAAAATAAAGTACAGTGTGAAACAAAGACATAGTTGGTTTATTACTGACATTTATTGCTTTCCCTGTTTTGGGGGAACAGTTGGTTCCTGGCTATTTTTTCATCAGTGTTGAGTGCCCTGCAGGAATGGGACGAAAACCGATGTCCTGTTTGATGTGAAGGCATCAGTGTGTCCCTGTTGACAGCATGCTGGTGGCCACATTCTGCACTGTGTGTTCAACTCGGTCTTTGGATCAGATATTTCAGGAAGTGAGGAGACTCATGGCTTGAGATTTTCTACTGGTCCTGGTGAAATTGTTGAGTTCTCAAACAACCCTGCCTTGTCTGCCTTGTAATTTATTACAACATCTCAAGGTCCTTATTTGAAATCATTAATTCACTCATTTTAGAATAGATAAAAACATTTTTTTCCTATTAGTACTTCTTTAAAATTTTAATTCCATTAGATTCCTTTAAAAGTGAGTGAAAAGAGAATGAATGCAAAGCAAAGTAACAAATTTGAGCATTTATTTTTCTATCTCAGTATTCTCAACCCATGTTTTCCATTGCAGAAAAAAAGTGGGGGGAGAGGGGGGGGGTTAATTCAGTGTGTTATTATTGAATGGCATTGGGGATTAAAAAAAAAAAAAAGAAAAAGAATAAACTTTATATCCCAATTGATTTTTATGGAATACCTTTCCGATTTTGTTACAATGTGTATGGTTTTGCCACTTGTTATGATCTACCTGTATGACATTGATGGTCATGGTGTCTGCTGTGTATATTGATGTGGTTTAATTATGTTTTTTGTCATGGCCTTACCAGGCAGTTCGTGGTGGTGTTCATGAATTTGTTGAAATGCTTTGGGCTTTGTATTGTCTGCAAAAGTGATCACTTGAACATGAAGACTGAGTTATGGAAGATCTGCAAACAAATGGGTGAAAATGTTTTCTGTCAGTCATACAACATGAGAACATGATTATAAAGATGTGTTCATCTCTCTAACATAATCAAGTAATTTATTGACATACCATCAATATTATTTATGCACACAATATGTATAACATCTGTAGATCAGCACATTGATAATATACAAAGAGTCGACTTACTTGTACACACAAAGTGAGTCTTTGTATTTACCCTGATTCATTCATTTGTGTGTGTGTGGTGAACATTGGCATTTTCTCAGCATCAGGAAGTGAATGTGCCAGGATAATTTCAATACTATCTTTCACTAGTTTCAGTCTGTCACCTTTAAGTTAATGATGAAAGTAAAAGGTCATCAATAAATCTTTCAGCATTTCTAGATATTTGGGAATTTACATTACTGCCTCCAGAGTCAAATTTTTAATGCATAATTCTTATTAGTGATGTATTTGAATTGAAGTGTCTTTTTTTTTCTTTTTCTTTTTTAATACTATGGTAAGTATTAAAACAAATGCCACCAAGATCAGGTAAAAGTGGTCTTACTGATTCAGTATAAATTTTAAGTTCTTCCCAAGATCTGAACTGAGTTACTTCAAGCAAGTAAAGTGGAGTGGATATGATTATGAGCCACTGGACTCCATGAAACACTGTGGGAAAAAGTGGAGTGGATGGCTCTGAAGAAAGCAATGATCCATCTTGCTTATAACAGACTTGTCTGTGAGCTGATGCAATATATTAGCTGTGAAACCTTCATGTTTCAGCTGACTGGCTGTGCATGTTGACGTGTTCCAAATATGATCGCTAAGTAAATGTTTCCGGTCATAAAAGATTGCATAAAGTAATATATTTTACAACACATAAAAGTTTTTTTGTTGTCTTTTTAAGCAATTATTTATTTTGCCCTGCAGGTACATGGTTATCTCTAGGACAACAGTGTGGACCTATTGAAGTGGGTTATTTGTTTGTTAATGTTGTTGATTTTTTTTTTTTTTTTTTTTTTTTTTTTTTGCTGCCCCATCGTCTGCACTGTTTCAGTTGCATTACTCCCACGCCACTCATTTTGAGTTGCCCATACACAGCCACACCCAGGTTCATCTGTCACAATCCCAGCAACAGCAGTCCACAGGGAATTATCGATGTTAGGTCGCCAGGAGGCCACGCACCAGAGGAAACTGTTTTTGCTCCTGAGTCTCTTTTGGTGGTGTTCAGTATTGTCTGTTCTGACTTGACAAACTCAGGACACTTCCTGCTGATGACAATAATTACTTTGTCACGGAGCCAGACTGAGCGTCCCTCCCAGGGTGGAAACTGCAGCCACTTCCCTCTAATGATAGTCCTCCATGAATCTGCCAACACTGATGACAGGAGTCGCCCCAAGCATGGAAGTAGAGGGGGATCAAAACTGAGGTCACCATGAAAACTGGGCATGATAAGCCACATAACTGGAACTAGTGAAGTTGTTTTTGATGTTTGTAATACTATCGGTTGTTTATTTATCTTGTTTGGGTTTTTTTTAAGGTTATTTACATTGATAATGGTATTATTATTGTAATATAACTTTATTTGTTTTTGGTATTTGTCCACCTTGTGTTGAAACATGTACCTGTTGTGTTGTAATCATGAACTATGCATTTACTTCATCACTTACCATTTATTTTATAAACCAACACATTTCAGCAGTGATTTTATTTTGAAATGTCATGGAATTGTAATTTTATGTTGTCTGGATTTTGTTGTTTTTGTTTTGTTCTTTTGTTGTTTTTTTGTTCTTTTTAGTCTCCCGCTCTTTCTGTTAAAAAGAATTAACTGTATTATGTTGTGCTATCTTTCTTTAATCCTTACTTCCTTTGTGGGCTTTTCTGGAAATAATTATACATAATGTGTATACAGATAAATGGTTTGAGGCTTGAAAATACTGTAATTTACTCTCTGGATTACTTCCGAAATCTTGTTTATCTAAGACAGTTCTTTAAAAAAAAAAAAAAAAACCTCGTGTATGTTTTTTAAGTTTGCTATTACACAGTTTTGGGGTTTTTTTTGTTTTTCTTCTTTTTGTGATACATCATTAATGCTCACTTGATGTAGTCACACAGACTTTCTGGCCTTTTATTTTTTTCACAATGGTTTCATCATTCAGGTACCAGAGTGTTTTATTTTTTCAAGGTAAGAATAAATACAAAGATATCAGTATTGGACGCTTTTAGGATACCTTAAAATTATTGCCACTCTCCTAGCACACAAATCAGATTTGTTCGTTATTTCTTTTTTACGGTGACGTGTGGTTATTTTGTAGAAATCACACATGAGATCTTGAAGACTTTGCCTCTCTTTGTTTATTGGCTCAGCACACATTTACAGGATAAAGCATAAGTGATACAGAAAGGCATACATTTTAAGGTCTCAGACAGATAGTGATTTTTTTTTTTTTTTTTTTTTTTAATCATCATTGATATGGTCTCTGCCAGAAAGGCAGTCATCAGAACCTGTGTTCAGGATGATGTGGGTGCTTCGAACGAAACAAGTGTGTATGTGTGCTTGCTTACTTTTAAGTATTCAAATAGTACAGGCATTCATATGTCCAATTGTGCGTTCAGCATTTGCAACCAAGTAGACACTTGATACTATAATACAAGTAAGGTGTGTAAGAAGTGGGTTAAGTGACAGTTAACTTACAGAAACTTCTTAGAGAAATAATGGAACATTTTTAATCTCTGAGTGAATGTTTTGACTTAAGTGCAGGAATATCAAAGACCTCAGTTTTTTGTTGTTTTTGTTTTTGGTTTGTTTGGTTTTTTTGTTAAATCATTCTATCTTATGATCTAAAGTATTAACTCTTTGTATACTAAGAAACGCTATAGTGTACATCTTGCAGCACAACGCTATAGCATACCACAAGTTTAAAAATTCGTAATTCATTGGTTAATGGTTTTGAGCGAAACTAAAAGACACAGCTCTGTTCTGCAGTCACCCAAAAGTGCACCTGTACTTTATTTGTGGCTGAAAATGCTTTTGAGTACAATACATGCGAGCGTACAGTCACCCTTCTCGCACTAGCGTTCAAGATGGTATCTCCGTCAACTTTGGCAAGTACTGTGGCTCAAAGTCAAATGCAGACTGATTCTGTTGTGGATATCCACTGTGCATACGCATTTGCCCATTTGATTGCTACAATTAGGAAGTGTCTGTGGTTACAAAAGACCACATCTGTAAAATTTCTGTTGTATGAGAAAAACTAACCCCCATTTCAGTTGTGAAAAACCGATTTTTTTCAAAATATGAAAAATCAGTCAAAAATATAAGTGAGGGCTTTGAAGCTTTGCCAAATATTAGTCCATTCTATTCTTTATATTATCACAAAATTTCACAACTGTGTGTAATTGCATTCTTTTTAGATATTTTTCTTGTAACATAAACAAACGCCCAGTACAGATAATGAAGGAAGTCATTGGGCAGTATAGAATGAGTTAATGATGACTAACAGAAGTGACAAACTGTATGTGACAGAAAATTAAAGCAAAGAGCTTTAAAGAGTGTTTTGGACACTGATATCCCTCTTTGGTAGGAGCATTCACTCACATTCACGACATAACTTTCTGTGGCATAGATGTTTGTTTTTCCTGAGGTAGAGGCAACTGAGTTATTATTAAAAACTCTTCATTTTTTAAGACAAGAAAACTGTGCAAGTATCTGTGTCATACATCTAGAGGTGTATTCGTTGACTTTAAAAAGATGGATTATCACATGGTGACAAAAATACAGAGATGCACAGTGCATTTTGTATTGATGACAAACATTTATTGAATAGTTCTGATATATGGGCAGTGTATCTGGAGCTTATTTTAGAATTTCAAATTACTACTGAGGCATATTCTTGCTGTTGCATAACAAACTTGAAATTAATCAGATTTTATGTTCTTGAGATCTGTGAGAGTTCAGTTATATTGGAGTATAAGAGCAAACTGAAGTTACATAATCACTGCTAGCATGTGATTGCCTTCTTTTTCCTCTGTGCTCTGTAGTTGCAGTAATTCCCATGCCCATTAATGGCATGAAGTAGAATAACTTTTTATCTGAAATTGTCATGGCTGCGTAGATGCCTGATGCCAAAATAGTCACTAGATAGGGTTGGGTTTGGGGAAGTTTTTGTACCTTTCAGATTCGGAAACTTGATTGAAGTGTCGTCAGGAAGATCGATGTGAACATGATGTGTGAACAGTGTATGTATGTGTGTATGTATGTATGCATCTGTGATGAAATAACAGGAATAAACCTTATTGTGCGTGTGCGCAGGAGTGCTTTTGGTTGCGATATTTATAACGAGTGTTACGGTTTTAAGTTTGTGCGTATTTGAGCAGGGTCTTTTTGTGAGTTTACTGTCAAGTAGAGTACGGTGTTTTGTCCCCTCCCCTTCTCCTTCTCCTGTTCTCCAGGAGCCAGTTGCATTGCTCGGACGGAAGAGCCTAGTATGGTCGTAACCCGCTACTTACTTTGTGTAGTATGGCACTGACCAATGGTATAGTTCAGTCAGCGTAGGCATTTAGTCACGTGTAACTGTCAAAAAGTTAGAACCAAGCAATGCAACTGGCACCTTCTCCCTCTCAGGCTTCCTGCACTCTCTCTCTCTCTCTCTCCGCTGGCTGTTTTATTAATATTTTCTCTATTGTGGATTATCTTTATGAAGTAGGGTGATACAAGAAGTGGACGGCCTTAATTTGTGTGATTGTCATGTTCTATGAAACTTTGCCTGCTTTAAAATCAATGTTGAAGTTGATACCTCCAGAAAAACAATTTCTTACTGGCTTCTCACTTTCTGATAAGAGTGAGGAATAGCACTCTTAAGATGTCTGTCTGCCTGCTTGCCTGTGTGCACATGTATGAATTTGTATACAATTTATCTAAAACTAATAGTAATAGGAAAGTAACTTTAAAAATTAATTTTGTGTTTTCTGAACTGCATTTTTTTTTTTTATCACAAGAATCAAGTTTCTCTTTTAAAAGGAAAGAAAAATTGCCAATAGCATTCAGCTGAGGGCACCTTTTGCTGAATCTGGCTTTCAAACCAAATGCAGGAATGAGAAATATAAAAATATTGATCACAGCTCTTGGAGAATTATTTTTTAACTTAAAAGGAGGGAAATGGCAGGTGAAAAAAAGTGTGAGGATATGATTTAAAACAGGAAATACATAAATAGCAATTCCTGTTCTGTATTGCGCATCGATACAGAATGATCTGGCAGATTCACAAAATAGTATGGCAGACAAGGTCAGGAACAGTTTTGTGGAGAAAAAGTGGGTGGGGTCCCAACAACCTTTCGTACATCTCACACACACACACACACACCGACAATCATTCCAACAAACAAAACAAAAAAGACAGCAAACTATCAGTATTATTTATTGCAATCATCTTCTACTTAAACATTCCATGGTTACCAGACTTAATCCCAATATATTTATGAATATAATACAAAGACAGACTTAAAGCCATGTGTTGTGATAACACAAGTGCTGGGCAGACAACTCTCACCAGTGCTAATTCACCTTTCTACACGGCTTGTGACAATTTAGACTTCATACATAACTTTCAGGAAAAAAAAAAATGTGTGTGTCATCGTCTGCAAAAGATCTCAAAGCAAAACATACGCATGTAAAACTTCAAAACTTCAAAAGTATGATTCACCTGACCATCCAAAACATGGCTGAAAACAATCCCACCCATCATGCAAAGCCAAGCTGGAAACTGACAGAAACCTACCCAATTCCAAGAACAATGTCAGTGTGCTTGCCTCATGTAGACTATCAACAACTAAACTGAGCAAAAGCAAGTGAAAGACAGATGGAAACTAAGAAGGGTTTCTTCTTCATTTTGCTTATAGGTGACGGGGCCATATCGGGACTGTCAAGCCATACAAATGCTGAACCATGTCAACACAAAACTGTTATATCTTCAACAACCAAAAAGAAAAGGAAAGAAACAAATAACCATGACAAAGTCACAAAACACTCTTCAGGACAGTATCCTATTTAGACCAGGCCATGCTGAGGATGTCAACCCTTCCAAATTAAGTTATCATCCCCAGATTATAAAAACTCATAAAAAAGGATTTAAAAAAAACACTAAACTTATAGCCAAACAAAAAATGCATGAAGATGGCCATATTGGCAAATAACACTGGATAAATGGACAGCTAGTGCTCATCCAAGTGTTGACAATTTCACTACTTAGTCGCCAGAGCAAAAAGCATATATAGTACATCATAGACTGTGGAACACTGAAAAAAGTGTCGAGGCTTGCTCAAAAAAAGGGGGAATGGACTAGAAAGGTAGAAAATGAGACAACTGTGAAGGAAGAAAAAAGGAAATTTCTAGCACAGAATTTGCAGAAGGTGGGGATGCTGTTTATACTAAAAGACCCTTGGCATCTCCAAGGAAAAATTAAGAAGGGGACCATACCCGTAAATGAAATCTACCTGTGCATGTGCTTCATCATGTCATTGGCATACATGCATTAGAGTGAATCAAATCCAGTGAGGTGAACTGAAATGAAGAACATGGCATGAAAACTGGATCTGACAACAATCTGCTGTATAATTTCCTTAAGTGGGGTTGACACATGGAGACAGAAGTATTTGGAACCTTAGGACTTTTTCTTTTTTCATAGAAATAGTACTGACCAGCCATGACTAAATGGCAGAAAGGAAACAGAGCTGCACTCACTATTCAATGTTTGAAGCAATTATGACAGGGTTCAAGAGGAAGTCTGAATAATATGTTTTAAGTCAAAATCATAAAACTTGGCAGTGATCTTTGGAATACGATTTTTTTTTTTTTAATGATACACATCACATACATTACACAAAACTCCAGAGTAAAAGCAGATTGGATCTAAAACAATGCACACAAAAATGTAAACAAGACCAATAAAATCTTGTGCTTTGCACAATAAGTAAATCACATCTTTTTGCCAACAAGAACCATCTTGTCCATTCATCATCATAAAAATTACTTTATTCTTCGTGACCACAAGATCTGCAAACATGCACTTTCTAGCATAAGACTGGTGTTGCTGAACCAATGCCTGACGCAGCAAATAGTTTTGTGGATTCCTGGTTAAGGCGGTCAGCTCATTCCTGTGATGCTGGCAGAGTTGTACAAACAGCAAACCTGACAGCATTAAGTCTGCACACTTGTGTAAGCAGCACACCAAATCAAAATCTTCCACTTTTTGTTGCTGTCTCATCTTGATATGTTTCACTGCTTTCTAAACTTGAGGAAAGATTTTACATAAAAGCCACACATCAGGCAAATTTGTCGTTAATGAAGCCTCACATCTAACAACTTTAAATCTGACTGGGTCCAGCTGGTAATGCAGTAGACTTCATTTGTAAAGATCGTTTCCTACCCTCTCTCATGAAAATAATAAGAAACCTTAAAAGATATGTAAAATAATAACATCTGAACACAATGATTTCTAACTTAAATGCAGTAAATGAGTCAAGATAAACTATAACAAAAATGGATTCAACAGTTGTAAACCAATACAAAAGCAAGCACAGTGTGGTTCAACTCGAGATTATGAGGAGTTCAGTGCAAAAAGTGGCAATATATGAGAGCACTGTGTGACAGTGTTGTGAGGGGAGGGTGGAACATGGAACCAGGAGAATGTCATGCAGAACAGCAGTGACTTCACAGTCATTTACACACATGCTGCTTTCCTTGCGAACAATGTCTGCGTTACTAGGGAAACTTTAAAAAAAAAAAAAAAAAAAAAAACCTGTTCAACAAAACTGATAAAGGTTATGACACTCTTGAAACCCTATTGTGAATACATGCAAGCATAAAATTCTGCTACAAACATCTACCCCCCCACCCCACCACAGAAAAGTTTAATTCCAATCAATTTTGTGTTCATCACAAGGCTGTTGTATCTACTTGATTTTCCTTAGGCTGAATGGAAAAAGAGTATGATCCTTTCCCATGAAAGTCTTCAGACTGAGGGTCAGGAAAACTGTCTGCTACAGTCTGTTGGGTTACTATGAGAGGTTTTCCACTAAACAGCAGCATCAGCATTGATAGCAACACCCAATACGTGTACAAAAAAACATAACTTTCACTGGCTGTAAACATGAGAGCAAAGGTGACATGGATCCTCATGTCCAAGTATGCCATTCCTTTCAGTGCAGGCACTGCATAAATTACTGAACATCACAATTCAAAGTTCTAGACTTCATCAATTCTAAAAACTTCATCAATATCTAAAAACTTTTCTCTTTTTTTTTAATCTAAAAAAAAAAGGAATATGTCAGTAGATGTGTCTCATGACCAATACAAAGCTAGAAACAGCTGTATGGAAGATTCTTTTTATTGGGGAAAAAAAAGGGGGGGGGGGGGAGAGACATTGCACATTTCAGAACCTTCCAACTCACCAATGACTTTCCCACTGCAGTAATTGTCACGTTCAATGAAACAGAATCTCGGATCCTTTCTTTTTTTGTAAGATTGAAATCAAAACAGATCATATCACTAAGATGGTTTTTAGCACAGATATGTACAACACTGTTCAGCTAAAACACAATGAAAGAAGATCATAACCTGGGACAGTCATAAAGTCATGACAAACAATGAAAGGAGAAGTCGAGCTGACAGCCAACATCACACAACACCAGACCATGGACACAGTGAGTTTCCTTCAACAGTTTCCCCACTCATCACACCTCAGCCTTTTTCACTGGATACTGCTGGCGTCACTGCTCACCCACCTACCAATGCAATCTTTCTTTTCTAATCAATCCCTCTGACAAATTCTGAACGCAAGACGAGTCAGATGTGTCCGGACTACAGAAAGAAGAAAACCAATAACCAGGTATGTCAAGATTTCACATTTTCAAGGAGACCATGGGCCAATCTGTGACCTCATTGCAGCCAACACCAATCCAGGCATACAAGGCTGGAGAAATGAGGTTCTGTGGAGTGTGTAGTGTGCAAATGTTTAGGAAGACCATAACTGGAAAGGGAGACCTGCATGTTTTTGGAGTGTTACACTTTTTTTTTTAATTATTATATCACCCACAAGCTGAGAACTACGAACAACAGCCTGCAAAATGTGCAAAACTGTGATGACTGTGTGTACAGAAAGACGTCTAAAACCACCGTGACCATTGTGTGTTCACAGCTTTGTCTGAAACCAATGTGACCACTAAGTGTCTGAAACCAATGTGATCATTGCATGTTCACTGTTAAGTCTGGAATCAATGTGATCATTGCAAGTTCACAGCTAAGTCTGAAACCAATGTGACCATCGAGTGTCCACAGCAAAGTCTGAAACCACTGTGATCATTCTAGGTGTGTTCACAACTACCTCTGTGTCCACTGTGTGCGTGTGTGCTCACAGTTACCTCCAACAGGATGGGAAACAACAATGGGTCAACCTTCAGCTTGTCTGTACAGGTGCACCACACCAATCCTTACTGCATCAGATGAAAAATGAAAAACAACAAAAGACCACAATCACCTGAAGGCAACAAGAGCAGCTCCCAGCACCACCGGTGGACTAGCAATCAAGAGAGCAGTAACAGGGGAACATAACACAGACAGGTGGTCATCAACACAATCAAGCAGCTGAAAGACTCAAGTAGTACTGTTGAAGAAAAATCCACTCCCCAAATCAACCAGAAACCCCTCTGTGATACAACATTCGTAGGAGAAAGTGTGAGAAAAAAAACACTTGACAAACGTTAGTGCAGACATGCCTATCCCTGAATCTATCAACACTACAGCCTACAAAAATCTGAAACGAACCAAATTTATCAGTAACACCATGTAACATTCGATCGTAGTCATGAAACAGCACATATATTGACAAAAAAAGAAAGAGCTATGAGCTTATCGCACAGCTGTACACAAACACTCGCGCTGATTTTGCCTTATGCAGTGTACTGCACACATCCTCTTTAGTGTAGTTCTCATTCGCATTCCTCCTTATGAACTTTAAAGGTTTACAGATTCATATTGTGGCTTTTCTAAATTTCTGGTTCTGATAACACACTGAAGCGCTGGTCTATGCTACCATTGTGATCATCGTAAGAAATCAACTGTGCGCAGTTGTTGTTTTTTCCAGAACAGCAACATTTTTTTTGGTCTCACGGTAATATTTTTGTTGGTTTTCCTGAACATATATGGACAAATCATGATGGTACACATGTCTGTCTGTGCAATCACTGACTGAGAAAACATTTCTACATGGGTATTCCTCATCCAGCAGCTTGGCTGAAGGAAGCAGCTGAACACAATGAAACAATTCAATCAACACTGCATACAATATACACTGAGGTACAGTTAACACCTGAATCAGCTGTGTGAAATGTTCTGTTACACACGAATACAGGAACAAAGCAGGAATCAAAATTAAGTAGATGACGTGCACACACACACACTCACACACACGCACACACAAATGTTCATTCACAGTAGTTTTGTTCTCCAATGCCAGCATTATCATAAACACAGCTGGCAAATCAGCATAGAACTTTACCAACATGTCAACAGTGTTCAACAGGAAAATAAGAAAAATAATACACTTGCATGTGCACATGAACATGTATGCACGCGCACACGCGCGCACGCACACACACACACAACAGATGCAACATCTCCATCACCATATCAAACCAGTATGACCAAGCCCAGAAATAAACTCAAACTTTTCTCCATAAACTCATCTGTTGAACATAGAGTGGAACAGATGACCTGCTTTTTTTCCAGCACAGAATTAAGCTGATGACTGGAGTCAACTGTTACATTTACTGAGAAAAACTAAAAGTAGGAAAACCAAGGTTTCTTTCTCTGTCTTATTACTGTGCAGTCTAGATTTCTGACAATTTTCTTCACATGAAGATAACATTTTTCAATATACTTTCTTTTCAAAATGTTCTTCAATGTCACATGTTATTGTACAATAATATAATCCAAAGGAATGTCATGAAAGGAAAGCACACACACTCACACCCTTACACACATACATCAGATAAAAAGATCCCAACAATTTTTTGCAGCATATTATACCATATAACCTTATCTACTACCATGCATACACGAATACACAAAGCATAAAATGCAAGCTCTGTAAAAAAAAAAAAAATAATAATAATAATAATAAATGAAAAATTAAAAAAAAGTGGAGGCTGAGGAAGGAAAAAACTAAACGTCTGAAGACTTGACATTGGGTGTTGGGTGTATTCTGAAGCAGTTCATCAGAATGATGTCACCATTGGTGAGACATTGAAAGAGTTGAATAATTCAATCATTACCATCTCAACCCCAGGTCATTTATATCCCTGGTAGATAGCAAAATTCACAATGTGAACACTTACCCATCCATAGCACAACTTGATTTCCAGACGTAAAATGAAAGTCAAGCACATTTTTTTACAGTTTTATACGGAAAATGCCAGACATAGTATGAAGTTAATGAACCAAAATCTGACAGTTGTTGAATAGGTAAAACTAACGTAGAGTGTAGCCCATAATTTGTCCTCTTAACATCTTCAAAAAAAAGTGTCTGCTGTTGAGTATGTACAAAGAAGAACTGATATGTTGGGTACATAATTGTGCCATCTTTCAAGAAGAATATTTACAAATCAAATGATAACAATGAATATCCTGTTAATGAATATATCCCTGATCCTGAGTGCAGGTTTTAGCTACGGTCTTTTCTCACTGTCTGTAGAGTTCTTTGTTAACTACTTGCAGAGTCCTGTAACATCCATGCAGAGTGATGATACTCTTCCACAGTACACGAACCATTTGCTGTAACTTCTGATAATGCATAAATATGTGTACCCCATGCATTGAAAATGAAAAGGATGAATTGAATCTTCATCAAGCAGGTCTCGGGGACACTCTAAAATGTCTACAACATAGTGTAAATAGTGTATCAGAGCTTCGGTCTGACGCTAGGATCTTCTGCTACAAACTGTTTCCCTTTGCTGACCTGAAGCGCCCCTTCCCTCCCTTCCCCATATTCCCTTCTCTTCATCAGTTTCCAACAAAGTGCAAGCAATATGCTTCTGTCTGACAGCATGGCTGATAAGTGGAGGAAAAAGAAAGCAAGATGAAGCTGCTGATATTGAGACAGTAAACTGATTGACTGATTGATTGCTATGGATACTTATATATCGCCTATCCTTGGTCGGAGACCAAGCTCTAAATAAGTCAACACCACTGTGTTCAACTCTAACTGACAGTGAAGAAGCCTCAAGCCAGAACACTGGTGTTATACACTTCATCTTGGGAAAAAAAGATTCCTTTTGACAAATCTACCATGGCTAAAAGCATGTTGTGTGTACACAGCAGCAAACATTTTCACAAGTCGTTCACAATGACCCTCTAAAGATGGTCTGGAACTCCCTATGATTATGGTAAAAAGAAGTCCCTAACTTTCCTTGTGAAGCATGCAGAACTCCCTAACTACAGTACAAAACTGTGCTACAGAAATGGTTCATTATTATCATCATTTCATTGTCATAATGGGATACCACTTGCACTGATCTGGTCTGCGTCCACACATGGTTATGTCACTGACAATTCTTGTAATAACATGCTTCAATTTTTTCCACAGCAAAACAGAAACTATCCTTCCACCTTTCTGAAGTGGTTGTTTTCTTGGGAACACTGAAGAAACTCTATACGATTGAATGCATTCCATACCAGTAATCACTTACTTTGGATACAATATTCTTTAAGATCCCCACACAAACAAAATGTGGATACACCCATGTTTAACCGAAAAGGTATTCTGATAAAAACAAGGTTTATAATCAATAACATTAAGAGTGATTTTCCTCAAACACCCAAACAGTTTGAATGAGTGATTTTCCTCAAACACCCACACACATTTGCAAACACACACAGCAGGATATATCATATCAAAAAAGAAAAAAAAAAAAGGTTTGTTCAGTATGGTGTATTACAGAAATAATGTATATGCACCAAGCACACATGCAACATTTCCCCCTACACACATTGTAGTGTGATTCAGGCAAAGAAATTACTTTTAATGCACATGTTTTTGTTTAAAAAAAACAAACAAAAAAAACCAGCTGAAGCTAAAGCCTCACATATCAAACAAGATATGTCAAACACAAAGGCTGCTCCATTTCTACAATGCAGCCAGACCATTCCTGACATTGTATCTGGAAGCTTCAGTTTCATGTGGATCATGGTTCTGCAAGCCCTGGACAAACGAAAATCATACGCATCTTCACACCTATAAAAACAGGTAGACTGGTGCGACAATGTTCATGCTGATGTTCCTTCCTTCTTGCCATTTCTTTTCTACAAAAAGTGTTATTTACGCTGTTGGACTTGGCCAACTGCTAAGTGCATGCAATAAGCACAACGTCCACTACGGGCAAAGTGATGATTCCAAAACCATGAGGCAACGTCTGAGGAGGCGTGAACGATAGGGTCGGCACTGTTCAGCATGATGATTCACAGAATGTTTTTCGGGGGGGAAAAAAGTCAGATCTAATCTTAAAAAAATGGATTCATTTTTATAAAAACGTCATTTCCAATAAAAATAATTTCATTTCTACATATTGAAAAACAGAAGTCATTGCTAATAAAAGTCATTTCATATCTAAATAAAAAATAAAAAAATTAAAAAGAAAAGGACTCAAGTTATTTTTAATAAAATTCGTTTCACTTCTATTGAAAAAAAAAAAGATCATTTCAAACGACAGTCAAGTGCACACGAAGGGTCAACACAGCACATGTTCAGGCCACTGTCGGCACTAACACCACCACCTGTCAGTCGGTCGGGCCACCTTGCACAATGACACATGGACACAGTAATGGAAGACACAGCGTTGAGATTCTGACAGAAAACTCTCCCTGCTTCCTGTCAGCATCACCTTTGTCCTACAACCCCTCCCTCCCTCCCTCAGCTGTCCTAGGGAGCAATCCCTCCCCCCCACCCCCATTCCGGCTGTACTGGGGACTGCCTGTTCTCACAGACACAACACACATTGTCTGTCCTCCTCCTCTGTGTGTGTGTGTGTGTGTGTGTGTGTGTGTGTGTGTGTGTGTTTGTGTGTGTGTCTGTGTGTGTGTGTGTGTATGTGTGTCTGTGTGTGTGTGAGTGTTGTGTGTGTGTGTGTGTGTGTGTGTGTGTGTGTGTGTGTGTGTGTGTGTGCACAGCACTGCACGCTCACAAGTTCCTGACACATGTTTCGTGTGTCTGAAGCCAGTCTCAGTACAGCACCATCATCAGAAGATCTTCACAAAAGACATCTTGCTGAAGCCTGGGTCTTTCCTCGCCTCCCAGTACTTTCCGTTGTAGTCATACAACTCTTTGCCACCTGACGTCTTTTTGCTGGAAAAAACAACAACAGCAAAACACAAGTTTTTAACAGAATCGAAACAAGGCCATGGACAGAAATATCAATATGACGCAGTGCTTATACGGCATACTTACATTAATATGAATATATGAACAAACCAGATTTATATCAGTCATGTGACAATGTCCACACTTACATTGTGTGTTCATCTCACCACAGACACACACACACACACACACACACACACAGAAAGAGAGAAATAACACACACAAAAATTAAATGCCTGCACAACTTTAAAAAATTTGTTTCAATAACTGACCGACCTAGTAATACCAATAATTCTGCTGAGGTTCACTGAGATCGCAGGCTCAATGACAATATTCCCAGTGCTTCCTTTCATGATATGTGTATTGCATTACTTAACTATACCAGGGGGGTAGAGACAAGCTCAATGTGATCAACGAATCTCAAGGACATTTTCACAGATGCAGTCCAGATGTGGACGGCAATCACCAAAGTAACTCTCAACAACACATCTGTTGTGGATTGGATGACCTGCATGTGTGTGTGCATGTATGTGTGTCTGTGTGTGTGTGTGTGTGTGTGTGCGTGTCAAGTCAAAATGATCTTTATTGAGGGTAAAAGAATAAGCTTGTATAGCTTTTTTTCATCCTGCCCTCTGTGTGTGTGTGTGTATGTGTGTGTGTGTGCATGCAGGCATGCATGTGTGTGAGTATTCCTGCGTATGAAATCTGGCATAAATGTATGTACGTAGATATGCATACGCATGAGTGTGTGTGCGCAATATGCGCCAGCAACAATATATGCCTGGCAACGACATATGCTAAAACAGGGCCTACTAGTAGGTTCAGAGCCAACCAATCCCACACAGGCATTAGGCTCCAAACGGGGGTTTGAACCCACCACCCCTGACGACTGACACTGACCTAAACCACAAGGGAGACTGGTCATGGCCCAGCTCCTCAGCTTTCTTGCGTCGCTCTCTCTGGTGGTTCTCCAGGCGGTTCTTCTCCGCTTCCGCCTCCTGGATCCGCCCTTCCTCCATGGCCCTGCGCACACACACACACACACACACACACACACACTTCAGATGTCACTCTGCACCCCACCCTTACATTTCCCACTTTCACATAGAGTGGTCACCCTTACACACCCTAACACACACACACACACACACACAAACACACTTCACAAGTCACCCACTGCCCACACCTTCACATACAATTATCACTCACACACACACACACACACACACACACACACACACATACTTCGCAAGTCCCACCCATTGCCCACCCTTACATTTTACACTTCCACATAGATTGGTCACTCACACACACTTCACAAGTCACCCCATTCCCCACTCGTACATTTCACACTTTCATATAGAGTGACTACTTATATACACAAACTAACAGTAATACACACACTTCAAAATTAACCCATTCCCCACCCTCACAGTTTACACTTTCACATAGAGTGATCACTCACATACACACACTAGCACACACACACACACACACACACACACACACACACACTTCACAAGTCACCCATTCCCTACCCTTACATTTTACACAGCATTCACATTACTCACACATTGAGACACCCCCCAAATCACTAACACACACTCCCCTAACACAAACACACACTTAACACTCTGCACCCTTACATCTTACACAGCATTCACATTTCCCACACACTGATCACTCACACACTCCCAATCCCTAACACTAACTCACACACTTCACACATCAGCCACTCTGTATATCCACTCTTATATTTTACACAGCATTCACATTACCCACACACTAAGAGATCACTCACACACACACACACACACATCAACAGTGACAGCTACAGCTACAGTGACAGAGACAGCCACAGTGCGGCAGCAACAGTGACAGACAGCAAAAGTCACAGAAACAGTGACAGAGACAGCAACAGTGACAGCAACAATGACAGCGACAGCAAGTGACAGCAACAATGACAGCGACAGCGACAGCAACAGCAACAGTGACAGTAGCAGAAACAGCAACATCAACAGTGGCAGCGACAGAGACAGCAACAGTGACAACGACAGCGACAGCGACAGTCCAGCACCTCTGGTCAGGGCGGAAGCGGGTGTCAGTGGAGGGCAGGAAGCGGGACTGCTCCATGTCCAGTTCGTTCAGCTCCATGGCGAAGCGGGTGAACCCGTAGTACAGCTCATGGTCCTCTGGCATGGCCCCTGAAACACAAGGCATTGCATGCAAGTTTTCCTTGAAAGACCATCTCTTTTACTGCATGCTACAATGATATGTTTTCAGTTCTCTACAAGGCATGGCATGTGGATGTTCCATTTGAACACATCTCTATTACTGCACATCATTCTTTTAGAACTCATCTCCATTACTGCATGTCAGAGTGGTATGTTTTTAGTACTGTACCAGGCAGAATGTGAATTTTCTTTAAAAAGATTAAAGGTATTAGCCTTCTAAGGTATCAGCCTGCCTCCCTCCCTCCCTCCCTCCCTCTCTCTCTTTCTCACACACACACACACACACACACACACAGAGTTCCCCCTCACATACAAAAACAGCACAACACTAAATGTTTCATACCTGGCCGCCATATACACCTGGCGGAGGAGGCGTGTCCACAGAAGAAAGCTTCGTTCCACTTGCCAAACAGGTTGTGCACCAGCTTGCCTTCCGACGTCTGTATGCTGCCGTACACCTCGTAGCGCTTGGAAGAGTAACTGTTGGACCCCTGTCACAGCAGTACTGAAGTTGTTAGGCGTGAGCGGGGACACTGCCACTGTGTGACTTGTGTATGACTTGTGATTAATGAATGTGAGGTTTATGCCAGTTCCTGGAGACAATGCCAATGAGTAACGTGTGTAGAAAAGTTGTGATTAATGAATGAGAGGTTTATGTAAACTGCACGAGATAATACCACTGAGTAACTTGTTCATGACTGAGATTAATGATTATGAGATTTATGCCACTTGCGGGAGGCACTGCCACAGAGTAACTTGTGTACTATTGTGATTAATGCCAGGTTTATGCCAGTCACTTGAGAAAATACTGCTGAGTAACTTGTGCATGACTGTGATTAATGAATGTCAAGTTTATACCAATTGTAGGAGACACTGCCACTGAATAACTTGTGTATGACTGTAATTAATGAATGTGAGGATCGTGCCACTTGCAGGAGACAACACCACTGAGTCACTTGTGTATCACTGTGATTAATGAATATGAAGTTTAAGCCACTTGCGGGAGACAATACCACTAACCCGAGTATGAATGTGAGGTTTATGCCAAATGCTGGAGACACTACCACTGAGTAACTTGTGTATGACTGTGATTAACTCACTCAGTACGGCCAGTCCTCTCTTCTCCTCTACACAGACCCCTCGGATGTCCAGTGCGTGTCTGAATGAACCAACCTTTAGCTTCCGTCGTCAGAATTGTGGTATTCTTTGTCAACATTCACCTCTTCAGGATAAGAGCCTTCCGCTTGCAATATTTTGATGATGGTAATTGGGGTGAAACACTGTTAACGTCGTCTCTTTCGCCGTTCGTATGGAGAGAGTTAATGAATGTGAGGTTTTATGCCACTTGTGGGAGTGATAACCTAGAGGTAACATGTCCGCCTAGGAAGCGAGAGAATCTGAGTGCGCTAGTTCAAATCACGGCTCAGCCACCGATATTTTCTCCCCCTCCACTAGACCTTGAGTGGTGGTATGGATGCTGGTCATTCAGATGAGATGATAAACTGAGGTCCCGTGTGCAACATGCACTTAGCGCACGTAAAAGAAACCAACAAAGAAAGCAACAAAAGGGTTGTTCCTGGCAAAATTCTGTAGAAAAATCCACTTCGATAGAAAAACAAATAAAACTGCACGCAGGAAAAATACACAAAAATGGGTGGCACTGTAGTGTCGCGACACGCTCTCCCTGGGGAGAGCAGCCCAAATTTCACACAGAGAAATTTGTTGTGACAAAAAAAGAAATACAAATACAAATACAATACCACTGAGTAGCGTGTTCATATGACTGGGATCAATGAATATGAGGTTTACACCAACTGCAGGAGACACAGCCACCAAGTAACTTGTGTATGAACGTGATCAATGAATTTGAGGTTTATGCCACTTGTGGGAGACAATACCACTGACTAACTAATGTATGACTATCATTATTAAATGTCATGCTTAAACCAACTTTAAGGGAAAACTTTTCTTGGCTGCCTCATCATCTTCAGCACCGTTTTCAGTGGCATCACACTCCCTCCCCCTCCTCCAACACACACACACACACACATCCACAAAGCAACAGAGTACATAGGTGAACTGGGAACAGGTGAAATGCGATCACCAAATCAGAAACAGGTAAATCAGGATGACACCGACACACTACAAGTCAAGTGCCCAACAGCAATGATTCAAAGTCCTTCAAGCCAACTGACCTTAGTGAAGGTCAGTTTGCAGACGATGTTGCCATTGGTGATGGTCATCTCCCCATACTGGTCTGCCCAGCGCTGACCGCCCAGCAAGTTGTGCACACACGTGGTCACTTTGTTCCACTTGTAGTGGTCATTGTACCTGACACATTACATACACACATTCATACTCTATTCAGGTTGGGGTTTTTTATAATTAAAAAGAGGGACATTTCTGGATTCCCGATTCTGTACCCTTCATTCAGAGTAAAAATCTAAGCAATACTGGCTTCAAGTATGAGCCCTTGACTTGAATAAGAATGATAACTATTTGTTTACCATGGAGAGCCGCGTCATTGACCGCTTGGGGACCGCACAGCCGAATGGATTGAACGAGAGTCACTGATGTCTAGTGCCTGGGCCCTTCTGCCTTGATCTCTCTGTCCTTATTCTTTCTTTAACCTCCTATCCCTCTTTTTAGAAGCAATATGTATGTGTATGTATATGCGTATGTATATGTGTGTGTGTATGTGTGTGTATGTATGTGTATATATATGTGTGTATGTATACACACATATATATTTTTTTTTTTTTTTTTTTTTTTTTTTTAATGTGTGCGTGTGTGTGTATGTGTGTGTGTGTGAAATGAAATGAAATGAAATTATGGTGCTTAGAGCCTCGCCGACCACTAAGGCCATCTCAAGGCTATCGCCGCGTTAATAACTACTACAAGGATAAAAAAACAAAAAATTAAAACGAGTCACCACTTCAAACTTTCCACTCCAAAGTTTAAAAAAACTTCCATAGTTTAAAACCTTCAAATCTGGTTTAAAATGTTCACTTCTTTTAAGAAGTCCATCAGCGCCCACGGAGGGACATCACGAAACAAAGTCTTCAAAGAAACCTCCGTGTATTGTCTGTGTCTAACGTCATGCAGATCCCAACAGTCAAGAAGCACTTGTTTCATGGTGAGAGGCTCATCACAGGGAATACATCGAGGGGCCTCTTCCCCCCTCAACAAGTAAGAATGAGTAAAAAAAAGTGTGCCCCGCACGCAGTCTGCACAGCACAGACTCCTCCTTTCTGTTCTTCACCCCCAAAGGGAGGGTCTCTTTTAGATCTGGACGGATCTGGAAGAGCTTGTTGTCCGTCTGGGTGTTCCACTCCTCTTGCCAAAGATCCTTAACAGAAGTGTTCACCTTCCGCTTCATGTCTGTGTATGGTACAAAGGATCTGGATAATTCTTTCTTTACAGCGTTCCTGGCCAGCAGGTCCGCCCTTTCGTTACCGTGTGTGTGAGAGAGAGTATGTATTGCACTGAATGGTGATCAGCAAGTGTTTAGTGTGCATGGTCCATCAAAACAGAAAGTAGTGAGATGTCATCACCCATTTCTCACATAGGCTTTCCTATCCACACTGTCCTCTTTTCATCCTTGACAACGGGCCTATGGTTCGAAACGTCGTATCCCACTAAACAAAGAGGATTCATCTACCACCAAAAAGGTTTTGTTTTGTTTTTTATATAAACTTTAGTTTTTTGTTTTGAAGAATCCTGCAGTCAATTTTGTCTTCTTCTTCCCTTATTTGTTTACCTTTTCAGTACCTACCACAACCTAAGTTGGCAGAACTGACCAACTGAACAAAATCTGCTTCCGCTTTTCTTCTGATTTAAACATTCTGCCACTCTGCTCCAATTCATAACTGATCAGTTGCCCTGTTGAAAGAGGAGGAAGATGAGCACTCACTTTGGCAAGACAACGTTCACCAGACCCAGGGGCTGGATCTCCATGGACTTTCCCCAGAACTTGGTTTTGATCCGCATGTCTGTAACAATGGGGCATTCATTTTGTCATCACTCATGTTACGCAAACAACGCTGTGTTTGTCTAACCATATCAATAGGAACGTGTTTTTTTTCATGCGTGTGTATGTGTTACTGTAGCATGTATCTGTGTGTTTGTGTGCATGTGTGTATATGCATATGTATATATATGTGTAAATACAGCTTGATACTATGTACTGTATGCAAACTATGTACTGTATTCATGGACTACACCAGTGATTTCCATCAAATACATCTGTGCACATGGACATACACAATTTGCCAAGTTTTGAGAGCTCATGTTTGTGTACATGACACACGCACACCACCATGCCATGTCATAACCCCCTCCACAAACACCGACACGCACATGCACAAACACACACATATACATGTAACCATACAAACACGCACATGCACACACACACACACACAAACATAATTATTATGCACACACCTTGCCAGAATTTGAAGTTCCGTGAATCTGCATAGCATGCTGATATGGGTGGATGATGGCTCACCTGTCACATGATCAGCACATTGCATGATTCATTACCCATCACATGATTCATGACACTTTACATGAATCATTACACATTATGTCACATGAATTGTTACACATTACATCACAAATTGTACACATTACATCACATGAACCTTTAGTCATTGCAGCACATGATTCAAACATTACATCACATGATTCATATCACATTACACCACATGAAGCTTTACACATTACATCACATGATTTATTACACATTGTATCACATGAATTATTACAAATCACATCACATGAATCGTTACACATTACATCATGTGAAGCATTACACATCAAATAAACTGTTACACATCACAGGAATCATTATATATACACACCATCAATCATTACACACTGCATCACAATAATTGTAACAATATCACATGATTCAATACACATTACAATACATGAATTGTTACACATTACATCACATGAACCATCACACATTACATCACAAGACCCAACACACAACAGAAAGAAATATGAAAAAAATCTCTTACTACTTTTTCCTTTTAAAACATTCAGTGTGCTTTTTTTTTACTTTCTTTCTTTCTTTTTTTGGGGTGGGTGGGGCTGGGGGAGGGGGGTGCGTATTACATGTTCACACCTAGTGACATCATCAAGTGCCACTCCCCCCAATTCACCCCTACAGGCTTGTCCCTCTGCAATGTCAGTGCCAGAAGTCCACAGATAACTATCGCAATAAGAGATCGACACAGGACACTGTCTGCCTGGTTTCTGAGCAGTGGTATTCAAAAAGTGCTCGATCCCCTTTAACATAAGCGTACGCTTGGCCCTTTCCTCACGACAACAGCTGCATGCACAGTTGTGGAACCAGACTCAATGTTCCTTTCCAGGGAGGATTTTTTCTACAATTTTGCCCCTTTTGCTGCTGTGAGCTGTTCACATGCACTGAGTCCATTCTGTACACAGGACTTCATCCAGAAAAAAAAGCTAGCACCCAGACCACCACTAAGTCTGGTGGAGGGGGGAGTTAAAAAAAACCCAAGCAAGTGGGACTTGAACCAAAGACCACTCGCTTCGAAGTCTGGCACATCACCACTAAATCACAGCTGCACACATCCCCGCTAGTTTCAGTTTCTCCAAGGTGTCAAAGCATGCAGAATGATCCATATATGCTACACCACATCTCCTTCCCCCCAAAAAAGAAAAAAAAAAGTGCGAGCAACTCTGAAATGACAACCCACCTGTTCTGCCACAAATCTCCATCCCTTGTCTTCACGGATACACTCGTAGGTCTCCCCCAGCAGTGGGTTGAAGGGCTTGTGGCCCTCACGGTAGTAGGAGCTGGCGTAGCTGCTCACCGCAAACGCTGCCACGTAAATCTGAAAGGAGGAGCATGCCATGAGTCACCGGCACTTAAAGCAGACTGACGCCATACTAAAAATTTTCTTCTTCGTTTCTGGGCTGCAACTCCCACGTTCACTTGTATGTACACGAATGGGCTTTTACGTGTATGACTCTTTTTACCCCGCCATGTAGGGAGCCACACTCCGTTTTCGGGGGTGTGCATGCTGGGTATGTTCTTGTTTCCATAACCCACCGAATGCTGACATGGATTACAGGATCTTTAACATGCGTATTTTATCTTCTGCTTGCGTATATGTACGAAGGGGGTTCAGGCACAAGCAGGTCTACACAAATGTTGACCTGGGAGATCGGAAAAATCTCCACCCTTTACCCACCAGGTGCTGACAGGTTCAAACCTGGGACCCTCAGATTGAAAGTCCAACGCTTTAACCACTCGGCTATTGCGCCCGTCATACTAAAAATCAAATCATATCATATTCATTGCCAAACTGACCACAAAGGGGCCATTTCAGGGCTGATTGCCCAGCAGTTTTTTTAAACCAATTGAAGAGAACCCAAAACAGGTCATTCAAAATCACATTAAAAGACCAATTTTACCCACATCTCACTTAGTCCATGTACAATTTAAAGCAAGTGAAATATATTGAAAATATCCAGCGGATCCATATTGCCATCAATCAAAGTGAAATGCACCCCCCCACCCACCCCCACCCCCACCCCCACCTCAGTTACTGTGAACACCAACCACATGAACATGAGTCTATGATAAAAAAAAAAATAATAATAATAATAAAATAAAAATAAAAAAAGATCATGCATACTGCTCATTTTGCTCTTTCATTTTTTTTTTTTAAACAAATTTTGCACACGCAACCCCCACCCACCCACCTCCCACATGCACACAAAGGTTGATTATATAACTCTCTTCAAATACATGAACTACACTCAAAACAGGGAGAAAACAAAAAAATCAGGAATTAAATCACACTCAGTGAATCATAAAAATGTGGAAACGAAGGCAAGGAGTAGTGAGCGTAAAGCTGTACACACAATACAATACTGACCATGCGTTCAAAGGGGTCATCGTACTCAGCAGCCTTGTCCAGCAGTTCACTGTACTCCAGCTCCTCACACAGCCGCTGTCATACACACACACACGCACACACGCACACACACACACACACACACACACACAATTTTCAGACTATACAGGTACCAGCTTTTACAGTTTCTGCAACATCACTCAAACGAACCTTGTGATGTCTGTGCACATTCATAGAAAAAGTATTTTCAATCTGATCAAGTGATAAACTCCTGATCTTGTTCGGCACTCATATTGGGACATTATTATGGATAATATAACAGACATTATCATCCATTTGTTCTTAGTAGAATTTATTCAAATCAGGCTTCGCACGTGACTCAAACTGGACATGGACAGAAGTACATCAAAATAAAGGTAATGGTACACTTATATACTGCTTTCAAACCTCTCAAAGTGCTTTAAAATAACACATCAGTCAGATAACACACACACACACACACACACACACACACACACACACACACACACACACACACACACACACACACACACACACACACACACAAACACACATCCAAGCTTGCAAACAGAAAACAAAAAGAAACAAACACGTATGGAAGAAAAGGATGTGGATACAAAAGAATAAAGATACGAAATGGAGTGCCTTAATTATGCACACACTGGTTGAAAAGGAATGCATTTTCTAGATCTGTTTTATAGGATGTGCGTGAAGGCCTGAAAAAGGCAGCGAATTCCAGGTTCATACAGCTTATGAACTGAAAACTCTCTGGTCTTGTTTCACTCTGTCGAATGTGAGACTGCATTCATGGTGCGCGTCTGGCTACAGGCAAGGTCTCACCTGCAGCATACTGAGAGGCTCGTTGAGGGTGACAGGCATGGAGATTTTGGTGAGGTCTTTGCCGATGTTGCGGTACAGCAGGTTCCACATGCTGATGTCCGGCGTCTCTGGTTTGGGCACGGGCAGCTTGCTGCGTCGACCCGTGGCCCTCAGCTCTCGGGTCGGCTCCTCTGTCACTGTGGACAGCGTGGCAGTGTGGTGTGGTGTGGTGGGGTGTGGTGTGGTGTGGAGAGGTGTGGAGAGGTGTGGTGGGGTGTTGTGTGGTGCGGTGGGATGGGATGTGTTATGGTGTCGTGTGGTGGGATGTGTTATGGTGTGGTGTGGCAGGGTGTGGTGTGGCGGTATGGTGGTGTGTGGTGTGGTGTGGTGTGGTGGTATGATGTGGTGTGGTGTGGTGTGGTGGGGTGTGGTGTGGTGTGGTGGTATGATGTGGTGTGGTGTGGTGGGGTGTGGTGTGGTGTGGAGAGGTGTGGAGAGGTGTGGTGGGGTGTGGTGTGGTGCGGTGGGATGGGATGTGTTATGGTGTCGTGTGGTAGGGCGTGGTGTGGTGGTATGGTGGTGTGGTGTGGTGAGTCATGGTGTGGTGTGGTGTGGTGAGGTGTGTCATGGTGTGGTGTGGTGTGGTGTGGTGAGGTGTGTCACGGTGTGGTGTGGTGTGGGGTATGGTGGGGTGTGGTGGGGTATGGTGGGTGGGGTATGGTGGGGTGTGGTGGGGTATGGTGGGGTGTGGTGAGGTGTGGTGTGGTGTGCTGTTTCATCGTGTGGTGTGGTGTGTCATGGTGTGGTGTGGTGAGTGTGTCATGGTGTGGTAAGGTGTGGTGTGGTGTGCTGTTTCATCGTGTGGTGTGGTGTGTCATGGTGTGGTGTGGTGAGGTGTGTCATGGTGTGGTGTGGTGAGTGTGTCATGGAGTGGTGTGGTGAGGTGTGTCATGGTGTGGTAAGGTGTGGTGTGGTGTGGTGTGCTGTGATGTGGTGTGATGAGGTGTGTCGTGGTGTGGTGTGTCATGGTGTGGTGTGGTGATGTGCTTTGCTGTGCTGTGCTGTGTCATTGTGTGGTGTGGTCAGGTATGTCATGGTATGGTGTGGCATGGTGTGGTGTGTTGTGGTGTGATGTGATGTGGTGTGGTGTGATGTGGTGCGGTGTGATTGTGTTGTGCTGTGATGTGGTGTGCTTGTGTTGTGCTGTGATGTGGTAAGTTGGGTTGGGTTGTAGTGTGGTGTGGTCTGGTGGTGTTGTGTTGGTCTTGGATTGGGTTGGGTTGGTGTTGTGTCTTGTACTGCATTGCACTGCACTGCACTGTATTGTACTGCACTGCACTGAACTGTACTGTATTATACTGTGCTGTACTGCACTGTATTGTATTGAACTGTACTTTACTGTGTTACTGATATTTTCCTTGTACATTTCTCTTTTATCCACACATACCCACACACTCACTCAAACCCACCCACAAACCCATGAACACACGCATGCACACACACACACACACTACATTACATCATCTGAAAGAAAAGACATTAAAAAAAAAAAGAAGAAGAAGAAAGTAAAAAAATGAATAAATAAAAAAAATCCCTGCTGCTGCTCACACTCACCGCTGACCCCCACAGTGTAATCAGTGTCGTTACCCTCCTCCGATATGTCACTAGACGCCTCATCATCAGAGGGCTGCACAAACACGTAGTCGATGCTCAGCGCTGGAAACCTCAGATTGCTCAACACAAACATCGTCACTCACTCTTCCCACACCACAACCCTGAAACGTTTTTTGTTCTCAGTGACAAGGATTCAAGCGTTCTGTTGTTACTCAAGGTCCACAGATGGGTCACACACTCTCCAAACTCAACTCTAAAACGTGTTTGTTCTCTGTGACAAACTTCAAGCGATCTGTTGGGGATTTCAGTTCACAGACAGGTAACACACTCTCCCAACTCAACCCTGAAATGATTTTGTTCTTTGTGACAAACTTCAAGTGTTCGCTTGTAACTCAAAGTCATAAGACAGAAAGCAGGCAGGCAACAGTTTCCAGTGTGCTCTCTGAGGTCTGAGGATGGAGGATAGTATTTACACCTCTGATGCTTGTCTTCAAATTATACAACAAGGTTTTCTGGCTTCATGGTTCCTAACACGTAATCAAGAAAGAAGTGATTTAGTTCAATGTTTTTTTCATTTTTTTCTTTTGGGGGGAAGAAAAACTAAGACAGCCAGCTGCTCTTTTTACTGCTTGAATTAAAGCTGTACATACAGAAGGCTGTCAATACACTCAATAAATGCACAGCTGGAGCACCCATTGCTTCAGTTTCATTACAGCTGTCACCACAGCAAACATTTGTTTCAACAAAACTTGTCCAACATTCAAAACCTGTATGCAAATGGAGACTGTTCACAAGCCATGCCAAAGATAAACACACTCTTCAATAAAATGTCAGTCCTGAGCGCCAGTACAAGTCTGCACCCAATATGAAGCTGAACTTCTCTACCAACAGTTCAACTGAAGTGAAAACAACAGACACACAACAGGGTTCTGCCACCTGGCTGCACACGCCTGGCTTTTTAAACACACCTGTGATGACGTCAGCAGCAAACAGCGCGGCCTGCCTGACAGACACTGATCCTCCACTGATGCAGTGGTTCTGATTCTACTGAATTAGCACAGATTTACTGCTTCACATCAGTCACAATGGGGACAAGAGAGAGAAGCTTTTAGAACCATGTGACTGCTAGACAGGACCAAGTGAATGGTAGGGAGTTTTTTTGGGGGTTTTTTTTTTTGGGTTTTTTTTTTTGTGCTGCCCCATCATCAGCACTGTATAAGTGGCATTACTCCCATGCCGCTGATTCTGAGTCCATTAACACCTAAGCAGGAAACCACCTACAAAGCCTCCTACTGATGATGACAGTTGCAGAGCCAGACTGAGTGAAGGCTCTCACATGACGATGTATCCCCAGCTTTACCCCTTAACTGCTGAACCGTGAAAGAAAAAAGATCAGTGTGTCACGAGTCTGAAGTGCAGTTACTACTGTTTGTGTGCTTATCAATGATGTTATTGATTTTGCTGAGCTAAAAGTAATACCATATCAAAAAAGTAAATGCCATTTCATGTGGAAGAAGTCCAAATCATAAATGGTGACTTATATGTTAACCTGTAAACTCTGTCTTATCTGAGTGAGGTGGCAACCCTTCACTGACAAGAACATTTGTGAGCAGAAGTCAAAGGGTTAATCTCTTTCATTTCCCTGCAGTTTTAAGGATGCTGAATATGACATTGGGGGGTCAACATCAAAGACACTTCAACACAGCTCCTGGAACAAGTGGTATCACTCTGAACCACCTGGTGATTTTAAGTAACTAGACAAATAACTTGAATAACTAATAACTGGCAATTTCTCCAGATTATTCATTGGATGAATGATCCACTCTTAATGTTGCCAGATGCCCAGGATCATGATGGTTTCTTTTCTTTTCATTTTTTTTTTCCAATTATCAGGTTATAATATGTTGAATAGCATGCAACTTAGGAGAAAAAAAAATGACATGACTGATTTGATGACAAAAGCTCAGTCAACCTCTCCCAGATACCATCCCTCTTTCCAGCACACCATTCTCAACAAATAACTTGTTGGTTTTTTTAGCCAGCCTCCTCCACATCCGGGTGTTAATCTGAAAATCAATAGTTGGAGCTGATTACAGCTGTCTCATACGTGAGGAGAAGTAATCGGCTTGCGCAACAGTGCCAGCAGTGTCTGTGAATTTGTGGGGACAAGAATAGAACAGGTGCACATGTTGTCTGACATGCACGTGCGTATCCACGCTATTTTTCTATACCTGTTGTATGACCGGTTTTTCTCCTGTCTCATTGTGGCCAGCTGTCCAGAGACATTTTGCACGTGTTTGCTTGTGTGAATACATGTGTGTGTATGTGCTTCTGAGTGTGCCTCTGTGTGTGTGTGTGTGTGTGTGTGTGTGTGTACATGCCTGTGTGCATGAGTACAATCTGCAACTCTTTGCACACAAGTTTGAACAGATATGCGTGCATAAAGTGTGTATGTATGTGTGTGTGTGTATGTGTGATGGTGTTTGTTTGCACCTGTAACCCTGAGCATTTCACTGCTTTTCCTTTTACAAACTGATGGCTGTAAGGGTCTCATTATGATGTTCTTAATCTGCCAGGTTTGGTCATATTAACACTTCTTCAGTTCTAGTTGCTAGGAATATAAAATGACAACATTAAAATCAAACACACACACACACACACACACACACACACACACACACATAGAGGACTCCAGAAAGACTCATTTTGTTCAAAAGCATACACATGAAACCAAAACGTAAGCCACAAAATCTATCTTAAAAAATTACAACATACCATGAAACTCACTCACCTCAGAGGAGTACTCAGAGATGTTTTCAAAGTTCTCCTCCGCATCGTAGTACTCCGACAGTGAGAAGCTCTCCCCTGACACAGACTGGGCTAGGTGGACACGTTCCTGCCAATACAGCACACCACTCAACTCTACACAGTGCAGAATTCTTTCAGAAACACACACGTGTGTATGCATGCAAGCACAAACATATATATATATCATTATATATTAGATTTACAGCCTTCTCAAGCAGTCCTAAATCTAAATGGAACCGCACAGCATCATCTTCATCACCCCCATCATCATTCATCATGATGGGCGCCAACAGCTGAATGGTTAAAGCGTTGGACTTTCAATCTGAAGGTCCTGGGTTCGAATCTCGGTAACAGCACCTGGTGGGTAAAGGGTGGAGATTTTTCCGATCTCCCAGGTCAACATTTGTGCAGACCTGCTTGGCCTAAACACCCTTCGTGTATCTACGCAAGCAGAAGATCAAATATGCACATTAAAGATCCTGTAATCCATGTCAGCATTCGGTGGGTAATGGAAACAAAAACACACCCAGCATGCACATCCCGAAAACGGAGTATGACTGCCTACATGGCGGGGTAAATGTGGCCATACATGTAAAAGCCCACTCATGTACACACCAGTGAACGTGGGAGTTGCAGCCCATGAACAAAGAAGAAGAATAAGAATCATTCATCATCATCAAAATATAGAAAATAAAATAACCCAAATTCCTGGACACACACACACACACACAAATCAAAATAATAAAAAAGAAAGGTAGAGAGAAAGCCAAACACATGGCTGAGGCACAGAGTCCAACGTACCCTGCTGTCCAGTCGAGGGGAAGCAATGGGAGAGGTGACGGTGACAGGGGGCGTTTCAGGCACAATGGAGTCGACGTGGATCTTGGCCAGTCTGGCTCGCAAGTCGCTATTCTGACACTGTGCCTGTACCATCAACACACCTCTTTCACTTCTCTCTCTGTCTCTCCCTCCCTTTCTCTTATTTGCTTTCACCATTTTCATTTATTCTAATGTTTTGTTATGAAATGAAAGTGTGTTGACGCTGTTCTGACACTGTGCCTGTACCATCGACACAACTCTTTCACGTCTCTCTCTGTCTCTCCCTCCCTTTCTCTTATTTGCTTTCACCATTTTCATTTATTCTAATGTTTTGTTATGAAATGAAAGTGTGTTGACGCTGTTCTGATACTCTGCCTGTACCATCGACACAACTCTTTCATGTCTCTCTGTCTCTCCCTCCCTTTCTCTTATTTGCTTTCACCATTTTCATTTATTCTAATGTTTTGTTATGAAGTGAAAGTGTGTTGATGCTGTTCTGACACTCTGCCTGTACCATCGACACAACTCTTTCACGTCTCTCTCTGTCTCTCCCTCCCTTTCTCTTATTTGCTTTCACCATTTTCATTTATTCTAATGTTTTGTTATGAAATGAAAGTGTGTTGACGCTGTTCTGACACTGTGCCTGTACCATCAACACAACTCTTTTACTTCTCTCTCTCTCTCCCTCCCTTTCTCTTATCTGCTTTCACCATTTTCATTTATTCTAATGTTTTGTTATGCAATGAAAGTATGTTGACGCATTCACCCATGTCATAAGGACCTCATGGCTGATGACATTTAAGTGTCAAAGCCTCAAAGCGTCTCTCTCTCTCCCCCCCACTCTCTCCATTTCTCTCTCTCTTCCTTTCTCTTTCTCTCTGTCTCTGTCTCTCTCATAAATATAGAACAGACAAAATGACAAGAGACGCAGAGACAGAGGCACAGATCCACACAAATTGATAGTTCAGTATCCATCAAATCAAAATAAGTCACCAATGGAGCATATCAGAATAAGTCTCCACTGATGTATCATATCAGAAATGGTCACTTGTGAAGTATCATATTAAAGTTAGTCACCAATGAAATGTCCTATCAAAATATCAAAATAAGCCAACACTGAAGTATCATGAAAAAAAAAAAGGTCACTGTAGAATTATTGTATCAAAATACTTCTCCAATGAAGTATCATATCAGAATAAGTCACTGATAAAGTGTCATATCAAAGTAAGACTCCTATTAACTCATACAGTCCTGAGATCGAGCGTTGCTCTGGCATCAAAATTCATCTCCATCAAAAAAGTTTTCACATCCCTATATTGTGCATAAACCTCGAAGAAATGAAACTAATTTCCACTGTATTTCTGGATGACACATCATTTGGACCAAAATCATATTTTCTGCATTTTTTCTGCATCAGTATGGAAAGGAAGCCTGCCGAGGTTGCAAACTCCACAAGACTGATTAAGTCAAGCATCATATCAAAATCACCAATGAAGTGTCACAGTATCCGAGTATCTACCAAACTGAATGCTGATGGTGACAGGTGTTCTATACGTCGTGTTCATGATCTGTTCTTGCTTCACATCCAGCTGCTATCGGGGAAAATACCTCTTCTTTAATTCTCTTGCTTCAATGTTGTGTCACACCGCCATCAATAACACCATGTAAACTTCACTGTGCGCAGCACAAACACACACACACACATGTACATTCTAGTAAACATACAAGGAAGAGAAAATTATAAAACTGGCAGCACAAAACCTATTAACCAAATGCTTGAAGAGCAGAAGCAGATAATTCAAATAATGTTTTTTTTTAAAATTATAAACACTTTGACCTTCATTCAAAGATACAAGTGGTATGAAGAAAGACCAAATGAACAAATAAGACGATAGGTGTACTAGCTTCTGCTGTCAGATAATCATTTCATTTCATAAAAAGCCAGTCTGTCTGCTTTATCTTCTAAAATTCCAATCTGTCTGTTTTATCTCATAAAATCCAATCTGTCTGTTTTATCTCATAAAATCCAATCTGTCTGCTTTATCTTCTAAAATTCCAATCTGTCTGTTTTATCTCATAAAATCCAATCTGTCTGTTTTATCTCATAAAATCCAATCCATCTGCTTTATCTGATAAAATCAAATCTGTCTGCTTTATCTTATTAAATCCAATCTGTCTGCTTTATCTTATAAAATCCAATCTTTCTGCTTTATCTTATAAAATCCAATCTGTCTGCTTTATCTTATAAAATCCAATCTGTCTGCTTTATCTTATAAAATCCAATCTGTCTGCTTTATCATACAAAATCCAATCTGTTTTATCTCATAAAATCCAATCTTTCTGCTTCAGACGGGCACCGAGCTCCTTGCCAACTCACGTCACTAAGCGCTTGTCGCAGCACGGAGATCGTGTGCTGCATTGAAGCAGAGGCCCCACTCTCCCGTTCCAGCGAGTTCTTCAACCTCTCACGCTCCGTGAACATCATGCGTAGCATTCCCTTCAGCTGTCCATGCACTGAAGGACACAGAGACAAAGCCAGGATGGACGTGACCCAATGTGTGACCTTTCTTGTTAGACATTTAACTTGGGAGCATTTCAAACTTGGTTTTTAGGAGGCATTATTAAAGCCTGTAGCCTAATCAGTAGTTGCTACACTACATCTTGAAAAGCAAAACAAAAAGGGTGGATGCACAACGTACACATAAACCAAACATAATGCTCAGGCAAATCTAAGCTGGCATTAAACAAACATTTTAAACAGACATTAAACGGACACTGTTAGACATTTTAACTTGGGAACACTTCAAACTTGGTTTCAAGAAGGCATCAAAGCCTGAAGACTAATCTATAGTTGTTACACTTCATCTTGAAAAAAAAAAGGTGTGGATGCACAACGTACACATAAACCAAACACAATGCTCAGGCACTTCTTAAGCTGGCATTAAAAGAAGGAGTTTGTATTATACTCCATGTTTGGTGATACATATACTGTACCATGTCAAACTGATGCAAACTAGACCTATCGGTTTGCTCTGCTTGGCCACATTTTGTGCGGCTAACAGTGAAAAGACGACCCTGTCTTGCCCAGTCCGCTCTTAACCAATCAAACACCTCTAAAAGCTACAGCACTGAATCATTCCTTTGGCCAAGGCTCTCGACGCCATCTTGTCAGGTTTACACTCTGTCTCGTCTTACGCTTTTTTTGGCTATTAAGCATGTTTATTTGGCCTTATTTTGCTGCATGCAGCTTGATTTTACAGACATTTTAAACAGACTTTAAACAGACATTGTTAGACATTTGAACTTGGGAACACTTCAAACTTGGTTTCAAGGAGGCATCAAACCCTGTAGACTAATCTATAGTTGCTACACTACAGCTTGAATAAAAAAAAAAGGGGGTGTGGATGCACAACATACACATAAACCAAACATATCACTCAGGCAAATCTAAGCTGACATTAAACAGACATTAAAAGAACACTATTAGACATTTTAACTTGAAAACACTTCAAACTTGGTTTCATGAAGGCATCAAAACCTGTAGACTAATCTATAGTTGCTACACTACATCTTGAAAAAAAAAAGGTGTGGATGCACAACGTACACATGAACCAAACACAATGCTCTGGCACTCTAAGCTGGCATTAAACAGACATTAAACAGACATTGTTAGACATCTTAACTTGAAAACGCTTCAAACTTGGTTTCAAGGAAGCATCAAAGCCTGAAGACTAATCTATAGTTGTTACACTACATCTTGGAAAAAAAAAAAGGGTGAATACACGACCTACGCATAAACCAAACACACTGGTCAAGCACTTTAAAGCTGGCACAGACCATAAAATTCATGATTCTCAATCCTATAACCAACATTTTTTATTCGATTCTGACCAGTGCAGCTTTTTGAACTAATGCGGCTTCTGTGTGTGAGCCAAAAGAACTGCTGGAAATGCTGCATCACCTGACTTGAAAGCAAACATTTGGAAACATGTAATTTCCTTATTCCCCTTTCCAAAATACTCTTGTCATGTATATACATAATGAGCGACAGGCAGATATATATGTTACCAGTCTTCCTTTTACTTACACATCATATATATATATATATATATATATTCTTTAAATAAAGATCAAATGTATCTCAACACTATAAACATCCCAATACTGTTACAGGACTCTAAAACAAACCGAAAGAGATGCACGTTTTAAAACAAAAGTCTCTCTCTCTCACACACACACACACACACACACACACACACACACACACACACACACACACCATTCTGTGCGGTAGTGACGTAGCTTTCCCTCAGGCGGATCTCTTGAATGCGGTGCTCATGGGAGGGGGAGAGGGGGGAGTCAGGCTGCCAGGCCGGCTCGGGGGGATAGTTTGCAGTGTGCATCAGCAGGTTGGGGTTCGAGGCACTGGCATGCAGCCGCTCCACAGGCGGTGCACACAGCAGGTTGCTGCTGTTGTTGTTGCCCTGTTCATGGCGACACAAAGTACATGAATACATATTACACACACACACACACACACACACGTCTATCTATCTATATACAAATATAGACACACACACACACACACATCTATCTATCTATATACAAATATAGAGACACACACACACACACACACACACACACACACACACACACACACACACAAACATATCTATTAATCTGTCTATCTATCTATCTACATGTATATATGTGTGATCTATCAATCTATCTATATGTGTATATTTGTGTGTGTGTCTGTGTGTGTTTGTGTACACACACACACACACACACACATCTATCTACCTATCTACTTACATGTATGTAAATAACACACTGAGAGACAGACAGACAGAATCAGAGAGGGAGAGAAAGAGACAAAAAACAATCCCCCAAATTACAAAACATAACCTATCTGACATAACTGCTATGCACGACACATGCTCTAGAATGTTTTTTCTCCTCTTACCATGAAGGCTTCATTCTCCCAATACATGAGATTTCACAATGATCATTGCAAAGTATTTTCATACACTTCAACTGTGAAAGTATTCAAATTCAAGTACTAATGTTGTCAGATAACAATGAAACATAGGTAATTTTTGTTTATATAACAACTGCAAGAAAAGAAAAGAAAAAAACACAACTGAGAGAGAAAAAACAAAGAATAGAAGAACGGAAAAGAAAAATTTAAATTAAAAACAAAAACAAAAAAACTGAAAAAACAAAACAAAAAAAACTTGTGGTGAAGACATGTAACAATTTGGTGAGGAAATTCAGTGTTCTGAATAATTTCAATCTATGTTCTGACTGCTTGTTTATTTTCATTAGTCCCCCCCCCCCCCCCCCCCAGTAATATGATATCCAAATAATTCATGCACATAAGCTGGAACCTATACTATTTGCCATTTTCAAGACGCACAATATTCATCAAACACAAAAATGGTAAATGATACAAGAATAATATTGTTGCTAATGTTAACATACACCACTAATATAACAACACAACTCCTTGTTTGCTATCAAAGCTTTTAATTTTCCATTCCCTAACCCCCATACTCCTGACCCTCAACTGGAATTCGGTGATCATTTATGTAACTCGGCGATCACTTATGTCACCGTTTCAAATTATTTCTTCAGTCATCCATTCAGACTATTCCACCATCACACACACTATCAGTGGCATGCGACCCAATACACATTCTGCTGCCAATACACATGCCATGCCTACTGCCGCAATTTAAGCACCTCCCCGTTATAAAGGCAGCAAAGGCTGGTTTAATCAAAAGCAATGCAAATTTCGGGGGTTGATTAGTGACAGCTAGCAAAGCAAACATGTAGCAGAGTATATCATCATGTGTTATAAAACAGTGAAAAAACAAATGTGAAATATGAAATTACATTCAACACACATGACAAAAGACAAGTTTGTAAAACTAGTGCAATAAAAAACATCTCTTTGTTTCTTCCCAAATTGACTTGCACTTTTTATCTTTTTTTTTATATTTCACATGTCTTTTTTTTTTTCAACCCTACCATGAAGCATAAGTGTTTCTACTGCTGATCCTGCTACCCCCCTCACCCAACCCTCTACCCATCATCTTTCCTACCACATACTACCACCTCTATTCTTTTCCCATCGATGGAGAACATGTACACAAAAGCAGGAAGCAGAGGGCTTGTTGCATAAAGTGTGGGCAGGTCTTATGGGACAAATGTGATAAATACAGAGGAGGGATCGTAGGGTGAAGGTAAGTGCAGAACAATGAAAGTTGTTATGGTTGTCAACTGCCATACATTTAGTGAGGTGGGCAAGGTGGGGGGAGACAATGTTGGGAGGACACAGACATTGGTAGAAAATACATGAACAGGCAAACGTGTGTGTGTGTGTGTGTGCGTATGTGTGGGGGGGGGCATGTGTGTGTGTGGGCACGTGTGCATGAGTGATGAGTAAGCAAAGGTGTTCCTGCTTTCATCCATTTTTTTCAAGTTGAATATGTGGCTTACTTAAACAAATTTGATAAATCAGTTGAAATGTGGCTACTACATGTATTACAATTTCTGTGCAACTTCCATTCATTTTGCTTCCAAGAAATAAACTGTAATACACACACACACACACACAAACACACACACTGCTGCATCTAACGAGAACACTATTCTAGATTCTGTGGGTACAGTCTACATCTATCAGCCCAAACCAACTGCCAGTTTACAAGTCAACAGTAAAATATCAGTAGACATACATGTGTAATTATTTCTCCCTGGACACACACACACACACACACACACACACACACACACACACACTATCCCTCCACTGACACTATTATGCTTTTGCAATGGCTTTCTTAAGCAACCAAAATCCTGCACAATCTTTTTTTTTCTCTCCTAACACCAGAAGTTCTATATATTTTCCTTTTAACACATACTTATTTTCAACATTAATGAGTGCATGGTTTCCATATACAACACAATTGCCCTATTTTTACTTCCAAAATACAGAAAAGATTGCAGTGTCTATAAAAGAAACCCCAATCACATCAATATACCTACCAAAAGAAGCTCTGTCGGTTAATGTTATAAAGCAGCCCTTTATTAATCCAGGTTAACAGAAAATTACCCATAACTGAGCAATATGCACACAATCATTTCATGACAATATCTAAATGCTTTACAAATTTATACATTTCTATGATAAACAGCCAAGCTAACTTCAAAGTCCATCTCAAACTGCAATCATGCCTCAAAACAAAAAGATTCAATAAGAAACCAAAATTAATGACAATTTATCAAGTGGATGATTTCTCTTATACTTTCAATATAATTATTATCTTTTTAAGCTGGTTCCAATTTTTCTGGATCATGGTCTTCATAGTAGACTTTAAGAAAATTTAGCACAAGTTTATGCATATTGCTCAATTCCAGCCTAAAACTTTTCTCAAATTGATAACCAGATAGTCTAAATCATAAGCATAGTCATTGAAAACCAGTATCACTACAAAAAATAAATGTAAATCTCCCGACAATAATGTAACCACATAATCAAACAGAACTAACATAACATTTGTGTGGATAATGAATCATGATAAAACAAGGCATACCATAGGCTGTACAGAAATAAAATACATAATTAAAATATATACATAAAAAAATATCCCACTTCACTTACATTATCTCTGACACTAGAGGAGCTATTCTTTCTATCTTTGTGTTTACTGGAGCGAAGGCCAAGGCCGCGCTTCTTTCGTTCGCTACTTTCTAAACTGTGGCTGGCGGGCAGCTAGAGACAGAGAGAGAAGACACGACATGTTGTTGTGGGCATCGACAGCAAAGAGATGATGTCATCATTCATTCAACACAAAATGTAGCACAGCATATGTCACTCACAAAACAGGACACGCCCACTTTGAACTGAACTTCCTCTTCCCTCAAAGTTCCTATTCTTTCAAACACAAAAGAAAAGAAAAGAAATTTGTTTGGGTGTGGGTTTTTTTTGTTGTTGTTGGCTAAATACTTCTTTTTATACTGTACTTACATGTGGAAAAAATAACATAACGAAGAGTTTGTTGTTTCAATTATAATATACATGTGAACTACTGTAACACATGTTTTTGGTTGGTTTATAAGGAAATAAACATTTAAAATATGCTATTTGCATTCATCATTTACCTTGTTATTCTCAAACAAACAAAACTCATTCATTAAAAAAAAAAAAAAAAAATTATGATAAATCAAAAAAAGAAAGAAAATTGTATCAGAACTCTCTGTGCCTACAAAAATCAATCATCTCCCATACCTTATGACCCAATTTTCGACTTCTACACAGTCTCATCTCTGTGCTAGCATACTGCCGCTTTCTTTCAGACTGTGAGAACCAAACCAAAACTGTTTTTTCAGCACCGAGTAACGGTCGTCACCACCACCACCACCACCATCACCAGGCTTGGTTTCAAACTGGAAAGTCAAGGTTCCCTTGGCCCACACCAGGGCTTCTGATAACCCATAAATTTGAAATTGGAAAGGACACACTGCATGTTCAACAAATATGTGCCTCTTCAAAGACGGAATGTGTTGGCTGAGGACAAGAGGGAGACCTCCTCCTGGAGAAAACCCAAGCACATACCCATCTACCCATCATGGTTATGCATCATGGTCATGCAAACATATATCATACGGTGGTGTGCCGCTCGTCCTGCTTTCCACCAAACAATGACAGCACCGGGCCCTCAGTCTCAAAGGGGCCCACCCACAGTGACTGGCTGTGTGCTGGAGGTAGGTCAAGACAGCATATTCAACAACTGGATCCCTGGAGATTCTACGACTTTCTAGAATGAAAGCATAAAAAAAGAATGAAATTCCTGATTCCGAATATCAGTCTGACACAA
>NC_134876.1:53402437-53409937 GCF_041734735.1 Babylonia areolata | reverse complement strand
TGTACTTCTTAAAAGCTGAAAACCAGTTCAAATAAACCATGAAAACAAAGTTCAACTCATAGTTGGTACTATATTCCATGTACTGATCTCTACTTCTAGTTCTATTGATGTACGATTCTACTGCATTCCATCTACAGATCTCCATCAGGTGCATTACTAAATGGTCAATCATTTCAAACTGGACAGTATACTGATACCGCTGCATCTGCAGTGATAATGTTGATGATTTCAAATGGACAATTCTCAAACGTTTGGTTTCTTATCCACTGAGCTATGTCCAATTAATTCCAGTAACAACTGCCAACACATCAGGAACAGCAGCAACAATCACAAAGTCAGAATGCCAACCACAAATGTCAACACAAAACAGAAATGCCCATTCAATAAAGAGGATTTTGCCATAATGTTGGCTTGACAGTCACTCACAGGTTTGATGAGCTCTGTGGAAAACAGTGTTCCATACTCATTACAATCTGCTTCTCAAATTTTCAGTCTCCCACCTCTCTAGCTTGCGAACCTCCATCCAAAATATAAAAACACCATCTCAGCAAGACAAGAGGAATGTACCAATACTGATGTCAGTGGCAATGGACGACAGTGAAGCAGTGGTCTAAAAGGTATAGCACCCAACTAAGAAGTGAATGTTTTTAAGTTCGATTCTCAGATAAACCGTGGCTTTCACCCACCCCTCCATTAGACCCCGAGTGATGGTCTGGATTGCAATCTTCCAGATGAGATGATAAACCAAAGTTCCACATGCAACATGCACTAAGTACATGAGAAAGAAGAGAGTTGTTCCTAGCAAAATCATGTAGGGAAATAAGATTTCATGATAAATACAGTTTGCAGAAATTTTTCTTTTAACTGATGGTGCTGAACCTTGAACATGCACTCTCCCTAATGAGAGCAGCCCTAGACAGCAGAAACTAATCTGACAATAAAATAACCCAGTCCAATTCACAAAATGGGAGCCAGTGCATGACTGCTTCATTCTGTTTGTGAGAGGGAAGGATGGAGCTTAAGGTAAAGAGAGTTCACTCAAAACACACGTGTTGATGCTCCAAGTATCTATCTAATATGTATCAAAGTGAACAACGAAGTCATGCAAAGAATTTCTTTTTCCAAGAAAACAGAAAAAAACCAGAACTCATTCACTTTCACCTGCTATTACTCCGCATCTTATCTACTTGTTTTTCACTCGATTGGATCCTCTTACTCCAAAAGAAACATCCTTCAAAACTGAAGTCCAATAAAATAACAATAATAGCATGCAGATGTACCATGCCACTGTCTCCACTGCAAAGCAAAGCAGCACACATCACTGCAAAACATGAGGAAAGGATGCAAGGGAAAATCAAAAACACTCCAAAAACACACACAAGAATAACTATTTCACTACCATACAAATAAGACAACACATAATTAGGGGGAAAACAAAAGCAAACCATAGAACAAGAACAAGCACTCAGTACATTGTGCTGGAATAAAAACCACTCATCAAGTCAAAATACAAGGAAGAGAAAACCTGAAAGGATTTAAAAGCCACACACACACAAAATGCACTGCAATTCTTGAACACATGGTGTTAAAGAAAAGTCTTACGAAATGATTACTCTTACCTCCTGAAAGCAACCAAAACCTCATAAAATGTGTCTAAATCAAAAAACACATTCTTTTTCTTCACTACAAATTTTATCCAGTCCCCATTCACTCACACATATTAATCGTATCAATTAATATGAACTCATTCAGTCTGAAAAATACAAGTTGTTAATTCTGGCTACAAAAACATCTCTGAGTAAAGAAAGAAAACCTCCAGGCTGACAAATCCACTGACCTCGAATGACGAGTCCGTGGCGATGGGAAGGTTTCGAATCTGTTCCAGAAGTTCTTGAAGGTGGCAGATCTGACTCTGCGCTTCTCCTAAACCTGCACAATAAAAAGGGTGTATTCGGATATACGTACAGGAGTAAGACAGGAGGGAGAGAGAAAGTCTTCTGCGCACAGAGTTGTCCGAGTGCCATGGTCCTACCCTGGTTACACTGCCAGTCTTACCCTGGTTACACTGCCAGTCTTACCCTGGTTACACTGCCAGTCTTACCCTGGTTACACTGCCAGTCTTACCCTGGTTACACTGCCAGTCTTACCCTGGTTACACTGCCAGTCCTACCCTGGTTACACTGCCAGTCCTACCCTGGTTACACTGCCAGTCTTACCCTGGTTACACTGCCATGGTCTTACCCTGGTTACACTGCCATGGTCCTACCCTGGTTACACTGCCAGTCTTACCCTGGTTACACTGCCATGGTCTTACCCTGGTTACACTGCCACGGTCTTATCCTGGTTACACCACCACAGTTTTACCCTGGTTACACTGCCACGGTCTTACCCTGGTTATACTGCAAGTCATACCCTGGTTACACTGCCATGGTCTTACCCTGGTTACATTGCCACTGTTTTACCCTGGTGCCACTGCCACAGTCTTATCCTGATCTAACCCTTACTCTTGTCAAACCGCTGTAGTCACACTGCCTTAATCGTCACACCACTGTCTTAAGTCTAGTCACACAGTCTTAACTCTAGTCACACCACTGCCTTAAATCTGGTCACACCACTGCCTTAACCCCTAGGCTGCCTGCATGACGAGATAACTCGTCATGGCAAGCATGTATGCTTCGCTGCCTGCATGACGAGATAACTCGTCATCGAAATATTCTGACTTTTCCCTGCTTTGCATTCAGTTCGTTGACAAAAATGCTGGTAGCTTTAGCTTGGGGAATCTTTCTAGATTCTATTCATAGCTAGAAACACCATCTGCGTCATAAGGCAGTCCTTTATTTGAACGTTTTGGTTGGGTTACTGGCCGCAGTCTTTGCCTGGCTCCTCTCCTCGCTCGCTCAACAAAATGTCGGACTGACTCCGTGCTCAAGACATGCGCTCGTGGCGAACTAAATCAACCAAGATTACTTTCTTTAGCTAATGCTCAGAAAGAATTGGAGCATAAATTCGAAGGAGAAGACAGTGGTGAACATTTATAGGACGATTTGATAGAAAATAAAGGGAGCAATCAAGAGAGTGGCCACGATACAACTATCAGTGAGTGATGCAGGCTGTTCAACTCTAGCAGACGAATTTTTAGCAGGGCACCCTATGAGCTATTTTCTTGGCACTCAGCCAACGCGGTCTGATGAAGTGACGGTGTGAGAGGGGTGAAGAGGAGGGGGGTGGAGACTGAGGGGGCGTGGCCTCACATCCATATTATCACTTGCAGAAGTCACAATGCATCTATTTCTTTTTCAGTTTCTTTATATTGTGGTTGTTCTAGTATGATTTTGTGTGTGCAGATATCCATTTGTCCAGAAAATGATATTTTTGTGCAAATTACCAGACTAATGTTTGTAATGAACAAGTTGAAAATGTGACAAAAAACAAAACACTGATTTCAAAACAACAGCATGTCACTTAAAATGCATAAAATGGGAAAACATCATGTGTTTTGTATTCTTTATTCATTTCCCTTTCAGAAAATATATACTTTTATGGGTCTTTCTCCAATAACAAAGAGCACAGAATTTTTTGAAAATTTATACCCGTTTTTTGTGGAAAAAACCCTGGCAAATAGATTTCACTTAAATCTTATTTTCCTGGCAGCGAAAGGGTTAATAGTTACACCACTGCCTTAACTCTAGTCACACTGTCTTAACTCTAGTCACACCACTGCCTTAACTCTAGTCACACTGCCTTAATGGTCACACCACTGCCTTAACTCTAGTCACACGGTCTTAACTCTAGTCACACTGTCTTAACTCTAGTCACACGACTGCCTCAACTCTAGTCACACTGTCTTAATTTTCACACCACTGCCTTAATAGCTACACCACTGCCTTAACTCTAATCACACCACTGCCTTAACTCTAGTCACACTAACTTACTCTTGTTGCACTGCTCGAAGCCGGCAGTGTCAAGGACCCAGGCGGCGATGCGTCCCTGGCTGCTGGTCTTGAAGCTGGACTGTCGCATCACCTCTTTCTTCAGGTGGTCCTTCAGCGCCAGCTCTGGCAGCATGGCTGCTGAAACATCCACGTCTATAGAAACGTTGGGTGTGGAAGGTTCTGACCCACCTTTCTCTTGCTGTGTCACCATTGGAGCTTTACAAAGTAGTGTGCTCACGGTATTTCTTCTTTTAAATCTATCACTGTTACTGTACTGCGTAGCTCTGTGTGTGTGTGTGTGTGTGTGTGTGTGTGTGGTGTGTGTGTGTGTCTGTGTGTGTGTGTGTCTGTGTCTGTGTCTGTGTGTGTCTGTGTGTGTGTGTCTGTGTCTGTTTGTGTGTGTGTGTGTATGTGTGTGTGTCTGTGTCTGTGTGTGTCTGTGTCTGTTTCTGTGTGAGAGCGTATCTGTGTGTGCATTGGGCATGCAGTGCATGTGTGTGTGTATGTGCATACTTGCAGGAGTGCCCATGTGCAAGCAAAATGACTTTCTTCCAAAAGAAATATGTTTATTTAGATGCATGTTTTTCTTATTTCTTGTTTTTGCTTCTCTCTTGCAATACACGTATAAAATCGTAGCAATCTGCAAGGGTGTTTTCAATTCACAGAAAGACAAACAACCTGTAGCACTAAGAGCTACTAAGACATCCTAGTTTGAGAGACATAGTCCTTCATGTTTTATTGTTCCAACTATCCTTCCAACTATCCTTGCTCCTTACTGGTGAAGGTGGGCAATGCCATGTCTTCAGCAGGGGACTGGAGATCGGTCAGGCGTGGGGACTCCTTGGTGCCGTAGGCGATCTCATGCTGGCGGTACAGGCGATGGTGTCGCAGCTTGTTCAGCCACTCCTCAAACATCTTGCGGTCCTTCACCTGTCAGGCATACCCACAACAACACTCAGAAATTGCTTAAAGATATCGAGAAGGGGCTGGGAGCATAGAACAACAGAGGAAAAGACAACTATTACATACACAGATGTATTTATCATACTATGTTACAGAGACGAAAAGACAACTTTAACATCCACAGACGTATTTATCATACAATGTTAACAGTAATTTTTTTATTAGACTATCTTAACTATGACCTGTTTACCAGACTATGTTAACTATAATCTGTTTATCAGACTATGTTCATTATGACTTATATGAAAATGTCGAGGAGTTGACAACCAGTGAGGATGACTGATGGTGCATGTGGTGGTCTGGGGGGTTTTCTTACGCCAACCCTGTCCTAAGTTCAAACTCCATGAGGTAACAGACAGCGTTCCTATAGTGGCTGACTCACTTTGATGTGGTAAATCTGCTCCTCAGCATCAATGTCCATGCGGTAACTGCCCAGTTTGTAGGTGATCACGGCCAGCCCCGTGTCAATCATCCCATGGTACTTGCCTCTCTGGATCTGAAACACAAGTAAAGGCAACTTCAGACTTCACAGTGCTGTTACAAACATGTGATTTAGTGTGAAGTCACTGACTGAGGATTGATGCTGTTGATGATCATACGATGTTAATGGTGATAAAATCACCAGCATCATCATTATCTACCATACTATGAGACTTAGTGTCAAGTCACTGATAGATGACTAATGCTGTTTATCAGCATTAGATGGCAATGATGATGACATTTATCATCAACATCATCATCATCATCATCCATCTTTATATTTTATCATGTCAGTTTTTATTCCCAACCCATCCCTCTTTTGATGCCTTTTGTGAGTTCACAGCAAAGTTTTAAATATCAGCAAACTGCTGGAGAGTCTTATTTTGCTCCTGAGGGAATGGTCACCCACTGTTAACCCTGCAACAACACAAATTACTGACACAAGCAGAAAGTGCAGTCCTACATGTACTGATGTGAACAGATACTGCTCATTACAGTAGATTATCTACACCCATTGTAAGAGTGTGTATGTGTGTGCTGAAAAGAATGAATATGTATGTGTTTAAATCACCTTGTAGTGAATAGTCTATTTAACCAATGAGAAAATCTCAACAGTAATCCAAGATCTCCTCCAGTGGGTGAACAAATGGCAACCTGACATTGTCTGTCCTGAGGCTCCCCACAATACAGCAACCTGTATTCAGTTAGTTTTATTCAGCAGTGTGTGTGTGTGTGTGTGTGTGTGTGTGTGTGTGTGTGTGTGTGTGTGTGTTTCCTTAAAGATGAACTAAATGGATGTAACACAATGGTCAGCTGATTGCCATTATCTTGATGAATGATATGTGTGCATGTGAAAGAAAGTGATCTCCGAGATGTCACAGCTGCCAATCTTTCCAAATCAGAGAACGTTTCTGCACTTATAGTTGGAAATAATACCATCTACATGCAGATTATTGTCGTCCTCAGGTTATTCCCATCACGCAGGGGCCAAGCCTCTTAATGTCTTTCAGTGTTGCCAGACATGTTTCCTCCACTGATTCATGGATACAGAGTCAAACACATGCAATAAAACATGCACAGATGCCAGCACACAAAAGTATCTGTCTTCACCACAGTGGGTGCATGCACACTCATGAGCATATGCATTCTCCACACACACACACACACACACACACACACACCACTCGTTTTGATCTGATTCCACCAGAAATTATTCCTACCTACTGAACAAAACCACAAAGAGCAAACTGTAGATACTAGTTCTTTTTAAATCTGGTTGACACTGGAGTTTGACAATTATGTTGATCAATCAAACCGCTAAGAGTCTGAGATTGAAAGATAACTATGCAAGTGTGTGTCTGTGTGAGTGGATACGTATCTGTGTATGCATGTATACTGTGCGTCCTCTTCCACATTGTGTATTTGTAATGCTGTACCAGTATGATATGTGAGCTGTTGTTGTTAATTTTTTTTGTGAAGTACTTCAAACTCCTAATGGGACAAAACCATTACGACTATCACTACTTTCATGCGAGGGATGAAAGGCCAAACAAGATAAACCGAGTCATGAGGGTCTTCAATCAGTCACCACCACACACAGCCTGACAACAACAGCAACACATCTGATTTATCTTCAAAGAACTTCTCCTCCTCCCACACTCCTACTGCTGTCTGAACCAGGTGGAGTGACATTCACCTGAGCATCATCAGGCTGCTTGTATTGATTTGTACAAACTGACTCACTTCTCACAGGGAAAATCCTAAAGGACGCATAGGGAAACCATGCTCTCTGAACACTGATAAGTTCAGTCACAAAGTCCTTCACATGAGGAAAGGGTCGAGCCACTCAATGATATCAAACATAATTATCTCCGTACTCTTCAAAGTGTATGCATATGGAGTCAGATGCTTACATTTGATTTACACATGCACAAATGTTAAGAGTACACAAAAGTATCTCCTTGTCCTTGGCACTGTGCACGTGCACACATATACATGCACACATTCATGCTACACACTTATCATTGTTGCTTACATTTCAGCCTAACAAACACAGCCACATCAGGGCTGAAACATGAACACACACACACACACACACACACACACACACACACAAACACACACA
>NC_134876.1:53394937-53399937 GCF_041734735.1 Babylonia areolata | reverse complement strand
CTGTGTGTGTGTTCACACGCATGTACGCACGTGTGCATGTGTGTGTGCATGCATGTGTGTTTGTGTGTGTGCACATGCACTTTAAGTTCACAGGGTGCAAGTGTATATGGGTATTCAATGGGTGGGGCCTAGGTATGTACTTGAACAGATGGAGGGAGGGGCCTGGGTGGCGGTGCACACTTTGTGTCCTTGTGTGTGTGTGTGTGTGTGTGTGTGTGTGCGTGTGTGTGTGTTATTGTTGTTTTATGGTTGTATTCTTGTGGTTTTGTTGTTAATCATCTACTGCCACCTGCTACCGCTTCATCACTGTTGTTTCTGTTGCTGGTGCTTCTGATGCTACTGTGAAGTACCCTGCATTTAGATGAGAATAAATGCACACCTTTATAGGAAAACTGCTACCCAGCAGCCCCCAGTTTCTGCGCATAATGTTGCTGGAATGCAGCCAATGTATATATACAATCATTCATACTCTATGTGCAGCTATGCAGACGGAGGCTACGACAGCTGCAAAATAATTATCTGTCACGCTGCATTTTTTCTGACAAAGAAAGAGAAAAACAGGTACACAGGACATATGCGACACACAAGCAAAGAGGGTGAAAGTTTGATATAAGAAAAAAAAAGTACACAGGACTGTGACACACAAGCAAATAAAGTTAAAGTGTTTTTTTTAATGTTCTTGCATGGAATGCATTAGAATGGTGATTGACTTGGAAGATACATGTGCATGAGTGACGGGGGAGGGGGAAGGAGAAGGGAGAGAAATGGGGTGTGGATGGGGAAGGGGGGGTTGGATGACAGTGAAAGGAGAGATGGGAGTGAAGGGGCAGGGGGGACATCAGCACACACCTGTTCCTGTCCTCCCAATAAAAAAGACAGAGCATCCATAAAAAAAATATATTGGGCGAGTCACAAAGTTCCCCCTCATATCAATTTTTTTTATGGTAATAGGGCAGCACATGTAAAATGTTTAATAATCATGAGAGTAAATCAAGATCGCGGAAATTCAAATAACTGAATTCACTATTTTCTGCTGCAGTGTCGCATTTCATCAAGATTCTTTTCATTCTGAGTCAGAAAAATCAATCACTCAGTGCAAGGTACACTCCAGTTTGAAACTGAAATGTCAAATATTACTTTGACCATAATTTTGACCGTAAGCCACCCAGGTCAAGTTTTAAATGACATGGACTAATCATTTTCAAAAATAATATTTAGTTCAGGTTTTTCATTTTTTTTAAGCAAGAAAAAATTGGGGAAAAAAAAAAGACAGACAAAAAAGGAAGGACATTAAAGCATCCTCCCAAAGGAAATGAACACAGCATCGGACACAGTGTGTCATATTAACAACTTTAGTGTCAAACTTAATCAGATACTCCTAAGACAGATAAAAATATGACGATTTCTATGACACTTGTTCAATGTCATTTCCAACAAGTGCACTAATATTTTCCTGTATCTATTCCAACAAGTACAATATCTTTTCTGATGTCTTTTCCAGCAAGCATGATACCTGTTCCCCAGTGATCCAACTCCACCCTGCCATATGTATGTTTGTGCACATACACTTGGCTGAATGCCAAGACATCCATCAGCTAACAAAAATTTCAACCACCAACATCTCTGACTCAGTACTGGTGACAGCTGCAGCAAATAAATAGCAAAACAGTATTCTTTTTTTTTTTTTTCTTTTTTCACATGGATATATTATCAAGTCTATAGAATGACACCTTGTGAGCCAACAAGACCCATTTCACATGCATACATTATAAACTTAGCCAACAAAACTAATTTCACAAGCATGTACTATCAACTTTACACGAGTCTTTCTTAATCTGCGAGACCAGTTTTACATGCATTCATCATCAGGTTTATAAAATGAAACCTTCTTAGCCAACAAGACCCATTTCAAATGCATGCATTATCAAGTGGATATAATGAAACCTTTTTACTAATTTTAGCCAACAAGACCTGTTTCTTATACATGTATTATCAAGTTCATAGAATAAGACCTTAGCCAACAAGACCCACTTCCCATACATGCATTATTTTTAGCCAACAAGACTCGTTTTACATGCATACTTTTCTTAAGTTTATAGAAAGAGACCTTGTTAACCAACAAGACCGACTTCACATGCATACATTATCAACTTTACAGAACGAGACTTTAACCAACAATATTGTTTCACATGCACATGTTATCAAGCTTATAGAATGAGACCTTGACAACCATACAGAAAGACTGATTCTGAGCCTACGAGAAAGACATAGTGAGTCAGACAGAAAGACTGATACCCAGTTAGACAGAGAGACGTGCCAAGTCGGGGAAAAAGGAAGTCATGCTGAGTTGGATAAAAACTTTCAGACACATGCTGAGAAAGACCAACGCTGAGTCATCAACTCATCACTCATCAACCATGGCCACAGCCTCTTTGGCTTACAGAATTTCCTTCGTGGGTTAATAAAGACATATTGACTTTGACTGATTAGCCTCATCAGCAAACATTAATTGCGACATCACCTCTTCCCTACCTCCATTACCCCCAGACTCCTGTTTCCTAGGACCCCCACAGGAGCAGGTGGCCTGTCAATTAAAAGCATTCCTTGTCATGATAAATTTACTGCCCCCATCTAATTGAACACCAGGTGACCCAACCGGTGTGAAGCACCAGTGTGTTCATGTATTTTTTATACTGCTGCGCTCTGCGTGGTGCATGTGGGCAGATCCTACTGGGCGGTGGATCCAGGGAGGGGTGTGGTATAGATTTTTTGTAAGAGTGCTTCATGTCTGTAGTTTTGTGTATGTATGCAGTTTTGCTCATTGTGTACATGTGGTGTGCATGAGTGAGAGAGAGGAGGGGTGGGGGGGAGGAGGAGGGGTGGGGGGGAGAGGGACAGAGACAGAGAGCAAGTCTTTCACACAGGCACAGACTCTGGCTCTGCAACTGAACAATTATTCTTGCTTGTGCAGGGCCAAAGTATATGGTGTCTGGATTATTTCATAATCAGAAGAGACAATTCAGCACTACTTTAATAACATCCCAGCAGCAGCGCAGGGTCTACACTGGTGTGTGACCTCAAAGCAACCCAACACTGATGATCCTTGAACACTGCTGAAACTGGGAACTACTGCAGACAAAACTAGTAGTCAGAGGACTCGGGATGACAGCTACTGGGTCATGCCAATGAAACAGCATGGCCTGATGGGGCAGCACACAAACACACACACACACACGCATGCACACACGTGCGCACGCACGCACGCACGCATGCATGCACACACGTACATTTCTTTTTATTTGTTTGAATGCATATTATTGACTAATGCTCTTCTCTTCTGGTTTGTATTAAGCTTCTCACCATAAATGAACTTGCCAATCCCATTTCTACTCAGGTATGACTTGTAATATGAATAAAAATGATAAACTCCATGCATGTGTGTGTGAGCTCATGCAAGTATAAACTTGTGTGAATGCATGCAACTGTGTTTATGTGTGCGCACACATGTGCAGATGTGTGTGTCTGAAAATGTAGGTAATATTATAATGAATGTTTACGTGCGTGCGTCTAATAATGTGACTGATATGACAATGAATGTGCAGGTGTGTGTGTATGATAATGTACTGTGTTCACATGCATGCATGCACACAAAGTGGTGGAAGTCATTTCCATGAGGCAAGCAAATATCTGGATATGACACTTTTTTTTTTTTCAAGTGAGGAAGGATGCATCCATCCCACCCTCCCTCACCCTGCCTGATGCCTACAGCCGTCACACTGACTGATAGGGCACTCCCCCTCTCCGACATCCCTTGTCATCAATGATGCAGATGACGGTGACCACACCATGGCCTTCGGCAGACATCGCACATTCTGCTGACCTTGGGGGAAATCATCCCCAGCCCTCATGCACACCCTCTAAGTGGTTCCTGATGACACCTCTCTGTCTTCCCCAGTGTCCATCCTTTCCACCAGTGGTGCCTCATGGGCTGCATGGACCAGCATTAAATAGAGGGAGCGTTTTCCCAGCTCTCATGTTGTTCCCCGTCCTGGTGTGTTTACTTTCTGTGCAGTTAGGCCCCATCGGATTCCCTCAACACCAATCAGCTCGGACAACCTGATAGTCCCGCTTTGGCATCATCCAGAAATGTTTCTCTGGGAATTTCTGGGAAGTTAAAATGAATATTTCTGTCCCAAGTCATTTGCATAGCATAATATTATTTTGAAAATGATGGGGGTTTGAGTTTTTTCACCTCAAGTATTACCAGCATGAACACCCTTCTGAACAACCCTGGTTTTTACAGATATGTTAGGAGCAGAGAGAACTGCAAGCGGGCAGTCTGGCATGGCTCCTTCAGAAAGAAAGGTTCACTCTCACAGGATCGATGGTCTGAAAATTGGAACTCTATCCTTTTCAGATATTTCATCCAAGACTCTTCCGAAAAAAACAAAAAACAAAAAAAAAAAAACCCAACTCAAAACAACAATACAAAATAAATTCGAACACATGCAAGTTATAGGATTGCATTTCATACCACACACCACACTTTTAGATCGGTTTGTCATTCTTGCATGAAAAGAGCTGGCCATCATCATCATTTTAAAGCTATTTTCCTTTCTTTTTACTATTCCTCAAATCCCAATCAATCAATCAATCAATCTCTCTCTCTCCCTCACTCTCACTCTGAAAGCTGGATTAATATTTTTTTAATAGAAATTAAAAAAAAAAAAAAAAAAACAGTTGTGCTTACACTCATGAAATAAATGTTGGTTTTGTTTTGCATCTTTCTCTATTTTTCATGTAGAATATTTCAGCATGTCATCACTCCCACTCCCTCACATTCCTTCCCCGCAGTTCTGTATCTGCAATCAAATTAATGTGACAGTGTTTGCATGCTTGCGTGCATGTGTGTGTGTATGTGTGCCAGTGTGTGTGTATGTGTGTGTGTGTGTGTGTGTGTGTGTGTGTGTGTGTCTGTGTGTGTGTGTGTGTCTGTGTGT
>NC_134876.1:53357437-53389937 GCF_041734735.1 Babylonia areolata | reverse complement strand
TGTGTGTCTGTGTGTCTGTCTGTCTGTCTGTCTGTGTCTGTCTGTCTCTGTGTGTGCACGCACGTGCGTGTAGACTAGAAAACAACAATTTTTCTCTTATGTCTGTGTGTGTGTGTGTGTGTGTGTGTGTGTGTGTGTGTGTGTGTGTGTGTGTAACATGACCACATTGAAACTCAACCACTCCTCCTCACCTACCCCTCCCCCCCCCCCCTCTCTCTCCCACACAGATCAGAAAACAATATCTTTTCTCTCTACCTGTGTGTGTGTGTGTGTGTGTATGTGTATAACACGACCACATTGAAATTCAACCACTCAATCTCACCTACCCCCACCACCCTCCCCCCCCTCTCTCTCTCTCTCTCTCCCACATAGACCAGAAAATAACAATTTTTCTCTCTACCTCTGTGTGTGTGTGTGTGTGTGTGTGTGTTGTGTGTGTGTGTGTGTGTGTGTGTGTGTGTGTGTGTGTGTGTGTGTGTGTGTGTGTGTGTGTGTGTGTGTGTGTGTGTGTGTCTGTCTGTCTGTGTGTATGTATGTGTGTGAGAGTGTGTGTGTGTGAGTGTATGTATGAGTGTGAATGAGCATGTGTGTGTGGGGGGCGGGGGGGGGGAGGGGCAGGGAGGGTTGGGGGAGGGGGGTTGGCACGCACACGCATGCGCGCACATGCCTGGCACACTCGCATACGTGCATGCATGCCCGTGTTTGTAAGAGTGCATGTGTGTCAAAAAAACAAATTATAAATAAATCTTCTCCCACGCACACTAAGAAATGACAATATCTCTTCTCTCAGACTCTGAGAAAGTGAGAATGTCATTCAGGGTTCAGTACTCAATCTCTGAGATTTCCCAAAGATCAGAACTCCCACCACTATGCAATACTACATCAACAAGTGGCCCTTTTTTTCTCTGTGAGATCGTCCCCCTGTTCTGTCTTACCTCTGACCTTTTCTGTTCCATCAACCTGTTTTCTGAAGAGGAGATGGATGGAAGTAGGGCCATTGTGCTTAAATGAAATATATGTGCTAGCAAGCATGGTGAGAGACAGAAGCAGACACCTTTCTATTCATAGGCACTCAAGAAAAAGAAAAAAACCCAACTATCCCTATCATCTTGTCTTCACATGTCTTTACAATGCCACTAGATGCACTTCCAAGCAAAGTCCTTCGCTGGACACCAAACGAGAAAAGACTAAGGACAGTGCTCAACAGTTGTGAAAAAGAGCTTAAGGTGAAGGTGTATATACCAGAGGCAAGCTCGCAAAGAAATCACAAAACAAACAACAGTGGAGACCTCTGGTGGTGGTGGCCTTATGTGCCACAGGGCATGAAGAGGATTAAGATATAAATCTTGTCCCCTGCCACATGTTCTCTCAAAATCCTGACCTACTTAAGTCCTCAAACATTCTTGTCACCATTTACTACTCACTCCTAAACATTCATCCTTAAATAGATAGCAATGCTGTTCACATTGGTCAAACCCTTCCTGCTGATAAAATGATTTCTGTGAGCAGGGAAAGGATGACTGGTAAGAGTGACATTCACAGTGTGATTCATTTTCAATGTGATCTTGCTGCCTGATAATTACTGTTGACATACCTGTCAAGATGGTCTTCAGACTTCCTCATTTTGCCATCTCCAGTGGAAAAAAGTTACACCTGTGTGTGGGAACAAATTTGTGTGACTGTGTCGGTGTCTGCCTGTGCATGTGGATCAGACAGTGAGAGAAAAGACAAAGGGGGAGACTGTGTGCATACATGTATGTGTGAGGAAGAGAGAGAGACAGAGACAGAGAGACGGAGAATGTGTGTGTGTTGTGTGTGTGAGTGTGTGTGTGATTTATAGTTTTTCTTCATGAGGGTGTAAGCTTAGACATGCATGACTTAATACTTGAGACAAGCATATGATCATCTAACTTTAAGGAACTTCGACTGATATAATGACATTTTGTCCATGATGGTCAGCATTAGAATCCCACTCTTGCCCTTTTTCCCCCAGTTGGACTAGAAAATCAAACTGGGCATCAAGCAATTCAGGTGAGATGATAAACCGAGGTCCTGTATGCAACATGCACTTGGCACACTTAAAAGGAACCCATGGCAATATAATTGTTGTCCTCTGGCAAAACTCTGTTAAAGAAATTCACTCAGATAGGTACACAAATATAAAAATATGCATGTACTCAAGGCCTGACAAGCACATTCGGTTGTGCTGCTGTCTGGATCTGCCTGGCAGATGTGGTGTAGTGCTTACGGATTCGTTTGCACTCAGATGCCTCCTTGAGAAACTGAAACTGAAACTGTGGGGGGTGAAAGGGAGAGGTGGGTGGCATAAGGAAGGGGTTCATGTGTGTGTGCATGACTGAGGTGGGTGTGAGTGTGTAAGTGTGTGAATATGTGTGTGTAGGAGGAGGGGGGGGAGTAGGGGGTTAAGTGTGTAAGAGTGTGTCGAGGTCATGCAGGGATAATAATTATATCAGAAATCCACCGGTCCCTGCAGGAATAATTATGAAGTTTTATGTCACAGTAAAGACCACAATTAAAAGTTCAGGGTCACAACTAAAAACAGGAAAGCATCTCAAGTTCAAGGTCATAGGGACTTTAAGGCCATCAAGATCACAACAGATAAATATTTCAAATTCAGAGAGTTAATTAAAATACTACTTTTGACTATTTTGCTTACAAATGAAAAGAAAACAGAAAAGTTAAATGTTCTTCATCCAACTACTGCAGCAACAGAAAAAAAGAAAATTTGAAAAAAGGTAAAGATAAACAATATGTCTCCATATTTGACTCAACAAATTCATAAATCAGTATTAGTAAAAAGAAACAACAAAAAAAAAAAAAAAAAAAAACAAGAAAAAAAAAACTTTGCCAGAGTTTGGAGAAGACAGTAACAAAAAACCCAACAACACCCCCACATGCAAATGAAGAGAGACAAAACAGCCCAGACCCCATCACTGTGCCATGTCTGCCACAGAAAGGGGCTAATGGAAAGGAAGCAGGCACCCCCCAAAAAAGAAAATCGATGCCAAGGGGAGGAGTGATGAGATGTGATGCAGAACGCTGCCACACTGCAGTATAACGGGAGGAAAGAACCAGAAGCCTTTGCCCTGGCCATTACTTTAGCAGCCTTCCCCACCAACCTGCTGTAAAAATGATCGCTGGTTCCCTCCCTTGGGAGTGTGAAGTGAGTGGCAGCATAGTCCTGGCTGAATACTGGAGTAATATTCCTCTCTCGCTGTGACACTTGCTTATTCCATATCATTGATAAATTCCAATTTACACACCTCAAGCGCGTGAACAAAGTGACAGTACTGGCTGAATACTGGAGTAATCTTTCTCATGTTGTGACACTTGCTTATTCCATATCATTGATAAAATCTTATTTACATGCCTCAAGAGCGTGAACTAAGTGACAAAATAGTACTGGCTGAATACTGGAGTAATCTTTCTCTTGCTGTGACACTCGCTTATTCCTATCATTGTAAAATCCAATTTACATATCTGCTTGCTGGTGATACATCCTTCTCACCAACTTGCTGCATAGTAAATATGATCGCTGGTTCCCTCCTTTGAGAGTGGTGAACTCAAGTGACAGCACAGTCCAGGCTGAATCCTGGAGAAATACTTCTCTTGCTTGAACACTTGCTTATTACATATCACTGATAAAATCCAATCTTCATCTGTATCTGTTTGCTTTGATACATCCTTCCCACCTACATAATCAAGTAAATACTGCTGGTTTCCATGAGCACTTGTGTATACACAAAATCGTCAAAAGTGCATGAAGTAAATATGAAATGTGAAAGCGCTTTTTACAATTTACACTCAAATTCATTGTAATATAAATAACAAAACCTGACAACTTGATAGAAGAAACACCATGGAAAATATCATTTTCAGTTTTTTTAGGTTGGAACATGGCAAATACCAGTTCAGAAAAGAATGAAAACTGTGCACCCTTCGTATGCAGGCACTTCTTTTGGGGGCTGGAAGAATGTCTGAAAATGGACTATGGCTGCCTAAAGAATGGGGTAAAAACAGCCATACTTGGAACTGCCCACTCATAGATCTATCATATATGAGTGAATGTGGAAGCTGCAGCCCACAAATGCAGAAAAGATCAGAAACAAGATGGTGGCATGGGGAATAACTGATTATTTATTCATTTCAATACTGATTTGATTATCTAAAAGATAATGCTTAGTCATCACACATACATACACACACACACACACACATACACGCATGCACACACACACATACACATACACACGCGCGCGCTCGCATGCACACACACACACACACACACACACACAAACACACACAATCACTCTTGCAATTTCCGAAGCTCCAGGCTTTGAAGTGGAAAGACTAAGGGAGCCGGTGGCATGCATGTGGCAATCACAGCAGCCAGGGAAAAGGATGGCCACAGGTCTCTGAAGAGCTGAAGGGCAGATTGCAGATTGCGTTAGTGTGTGTGTGTGTGTGTGTGTGTGTGAGTGTGTGTGCTCATGTATGTGTTTCTGTTGTAGGGGAGGGGAATTTGTGGCGTGTGTGTGTGTGTGAGAGAGAGAGAGAGAGAATGTGTGTGGTAAGTGTTTGTGCTGTAAACGTGTGCACGTATGCATCCATGTGTGCGTGCATGTGTGCATGTGTGTGTGTGTGTATTTGCAGTGTATATTTGTGTGTGTGTATTTGCAGTGTATAGTTGTGTGTGTGTGTGTGTGTGTGTGTGTGTGTGGAAGGGGGAGTGGTGTGGGAGCAGTATTTGTGTGTTTGTGTTTGAGATGATAATTTGCAAGACACAGATTATTAATTATCTACTCTGTGCGTGTGTCTGTGTGCATGTACATGCATGTATGTATATGTGCGTTCTCTCTTGTTCTGCAGCTATTTTCCACAGATCTGTCTTCATAGTCTTGATTTCTGTGTATAAGTCTGTGTAATGACTTTACATATCATGTAATGCTGGCTTTTATTTTATTGATTGTTTCCGCTCCATGCCCTAAATGGGGCCAAAGAATCTGATAAAACATGAAATATGTGCAAGTATGTGTGTGTGTGTGTGAACATGTGTGTGTAATTGTGTGTTTGAGTACAAGCATGTGAGTCAGTGAAAGAGAGTGCATATGCCTGTGCGTGTGTGATTGTGTGTGTGTGTGTGTGTGTGTGTGTGTGTGTGTGTGTGTGTGTGTGTGTGTGTGTGCATGCATGTGTCCCTTTGTCTACATACATGTATACAAGTCAAGACCTACACAATATACTTGCTCCTATGACTAATTAATCCAAGAAGGAACTAGTAAAAAAAAAAAAATTTTTAATTAAAAAAAAAATTCAAACTTCATAGCTTGGTTATCTTTTTTCTTTTCTTTTTTAATGATATCCAATGCATCATATTCTAGTTTTAAAAGCAATTAACAACTGATACATTTGACACTAGTCCAATAAACAATTACCATTTAATGTATTACATACTGGTTAAGTGGTTAGTAACCGTACCGGTTACATTATGACTCAACCCCAGTAAACTGACAGCCTTGACATTATGAATCAAATAATCAATAATTAGTGTGCAGACAATGTCTGCCAAAGATATACAGCTTTTCCCATAAATAAGCATCAAGTATCCGATGCTTTGTACATCAACAAGAACAGGATGTCAGAATAAAAATAACCATTTTTTCCTCTTTCACTTTCCTGTGCAAAGGAACCAATAATGAACAGCGCAAGCACCAGCTTTATATGTCATCAAAAACAATGTGGACATGACCATAGAGTCTGCTGGTGGTTTTTTGTTGTTGTTGTTTGTGTGTGTGTGTGTGTGTGTGTGTGTGTGTGTGTGTGTGTGTATGTGTGTGTGTGTGTGTGGGTGGGTGGGTGAGTGTGGAATCGTCTTACCAAACAGCCAGAACCAGGAAATTACTTCCATGCTAAGAATGTGAGCATTGTTCCACAGTCAGACTTACCACTTCCAGATTGCCCTGCCTACCCCTAACACCCCTACCCAAGCCCCCAACACCTCCTGCATTCCTCTCATCTCAAGCTAGCTGCAGACGTCACTCGTAAACAGACCACAAGGTCACTGCCCTGTTATTATTAATTTTTGATCCTACTGCTGCACTTAATGTTCCTAGCCATTTCTTTAACATACGTAATATATATGCCAAGCAGCACAACCATGACATTGCCCATACAGACATGGTCCAAGCAGAGTAAAAGCCAGACAAGTATTTGGCCAATTATTACTGACAAATATTTTTGGAGGACTGTAAAACATCCGATGTGAGTGGATCTTTGTTTTCTGATGGACACCTGTCCCCTCCCTTCCCCCTCCCCCATCTCTTTGAGGGCTGCAGTTCCCACATCCACTCATACAGGCCTAAAAGTGGGTTCTGCGTGGAAGGCTCTTTTTCATCCCACAATTTAGGCAGCCATACAACGTTTACAGAGGCACACATGCTGGCTATGTTTGTGTTTCCGTAATCCACCAAACACTGACATGGATAACAGAATATTGAACGCATCTGAAGGGGGGTATTACACATTAAGCAGGTCTGTACATTATGCTGATTTGGGAGACTGGAAATACATCCACCCTTACTACACCAGAAGCTGCCAGGTTTCAAACCCAGGACCCTAGGAATGAACATCCGGTGCTCTAATGACTATGTTCAGGGCGGAGAATGCAATTAAATCTGTAGTGCAGATGACCTGTACTTCAGGTGGCCCCTGATCAATAACCTCCCAATCAAGCTTCACTCTGATGAGGAGAGACAAAGAATGTCAGAGGGAGGAGGGAGGTGGAATGAGTGTTGGAGGGACAGGGGAGGGAATAGACAGCAGGAAAGACCACTGTTCCTCCCTTTGTGCAGAGAGGAGTACGACAGGCGACACTATTGAAGGAGAAAAAAAAAGAAGAAGAAGGGGGGGAGGTGGGGTAGGGGGTGTGGAGGGACAGAAAGAGAATGATTAAAAGACAGACAGATGAGATAGATGGATCAATCTAAAAGACAAATTGGGCGGGACAGGGACAGCGAGAAAGTGCAACAGAGAAAGGACAGGGACAAGTAGAACAGAGGATAAGGGACAGAGACAGAGACAAGTGCAACAGAGAAGAAGGGACAGAGACAGACAGAGGACAAGCACAACAGAGGGGAGGAGACAGAGACAGAGGGCAAGTGCAACAGAGGAGAAGAGACAGAGACAAGTGCAACAGAGAAGGGACAGAGACAGAGGACAAGTACAACAGAGCTAGAGGAGAGGCAGAGACAGGGACAGATGAAAAGTACAACAGAGGAGATGGGACAAAGACAGAGGACAAGCTGAACAGAGAAGGGACAGAGACAGAGGATGAGTAGAACAGAAAAGAAGGGACGAAGACAGAGGACAAGTGCAACAGAGAAGGGACAAGGACAGAGGACAAGTAGAACAGTGGCGAAGGGACAGACAGAGGACAAGTAAAAGACAGGAGAAGGGACAAAGACAAGTAGAACAGAGGAGAAGGGTCAGAGGACAAGTAGAACAGTGGAGAAGGGACAGAGACAGAGGACAAGTAGAACAGTGGAGAAGGGATAGAGACAGAGGACAAGTAGAACAGCGGAGAAGGGATTGGGAGAGAGAACAAGCAGAACAGAGGAGAAGGCAGAGACAGGAACAGATGACAAGTAGAACAGTGGATAAGGGACAGAGGACAAGTACAACAGTGAAGAAGGAACAGGAACAGAGGACAAGTAGAACAGAGGAGAAGGGACAGATGACAAGTAGAACAGTGGATAAGGGACAGAGGACAAGTACAACAGTGAAGAAGGAACAGGGACAGAGGACAAGTAGAACAGAGGAGAAGGGACAGAGACAGATGACAAGCAGAACAGAGGAAGGGCAGAGACAGGGACAGAGGACAAGCAGAACAGAGGAAGAGCAGAGACAGAGACAGAGGACAAGCAGAACAGAGGAAGGGCAGAGACAGGGACAGAGGACAAGCAGAACAGAGGAAGGGCAGAGACAGGGACAGAGGACAAGCAGAACAGAGGAAGGGCAGAGACAGGGACAGAGGACAAGCAGAACAGAGGAAGGGACAGTGACAGAGGACAAGCAGAACAAAGGAGAAGATACAGGGACAAGTAGAACAGAGGAGACGGGGTAGAGACAGGGACAGAAGACAAGTAGAACAGTGGTGAAGGGATAAACACAGAGGACAAGTGGAACAGTGATGACGGGACAGAGACAGAGGAGAAGGGACAGGGACAGAGGACAAGTAGAACACAGGGGAAGTGACAGGGACAGAGGACAAGTAGAACATAGGAGAATGGACAATGACAGAGGACAAGTAGAACAGAGAAGGGACAAAGGACAAGTAGAACAGAGGAGAAGGGACAGAGGCAGAGACGAGGTCAAGTGCAAAAGAGGAGAAGCGACAGAGAGAGAGGATAAGTGAGAGAGTGGAGATTACACGGCACAGACGACTGAGACAAAGGAGCCAACCTGATTAACCCGAGGAAGAACAGGATTGATGAATACGCCAAGTGGAGGGAAAGTGAGAAAGGAGCGGAAGGAGAGGAAGTGAGCAAGAGAAAGCATGAATAAGAGAGAGAGAGAGAGAGAGCGGCACTGCGACAGAGAGATTGAGTGAGTGAAACTTTTTTTTCTTAATAAAAGAGGGCAGCACAGAGATAAACACACACACACACACACACACACACACACACAGAGACAAATATACAGACAGAGAATTGCCAAAGGAAACAAGAATGAGTTATGAATTGAAAGACACTTTTGACACTCGTGATACAATTCTCCAGATGAGATTGGACTTGTTATATCGAGACAATAATGAGAAGAGACAGAGGAGGTTAGAAGAAAACGCAGAGGGAAGTGAACAAGCCTGAAAAACAAGACAGCAACACACACACACACACACACACACACACACACACACACACACACACACACAAATGCTGGACAAGCCTTAGACACAGACACAGACACACACAGACACACCCACACACACACACACACACACGCGCGCGCGCGCGCACACATGCATGCACATATGCACACTGTGGGAGCATCACATTTCGCATTAAACATACATGTACATATATATATATATATATATATATATATATATATATATATATATATATATACAACACTCCATTCCGGAACTCTCCCACCCAATTTCCCTCCATTTGATATAAATCATATCTCAAAAGCAAAACAGAAAAGTGAAAAGAAGAAAAAGAAAAGAAAATGGGAAACTTTCAAAACAAATACTTTTATATCTGTCATATGAATGTAGGCATCCAAAATTTGTGAACTCTCTGTCTGTCTGTCTGTCTGTCTGTCTGTCTCTCTCTCTCTCCCTCTCAACTCAATACAGTTCAATGAAGCTCAGAGCCAAACACACAACAAAGGGTCTTAATACTAATAGGGTGACAGACATGCCATGTAAAAAAAAATTGTTCAAAAGACCACTTAAACAACATAAACTTAAAGCCTTTCTTTTTTTTTAAAACCTGGGTACAAAACTGGGCACAGTGACAATCACATTACATCAGCTAAACCACAGACTGGGCCTCTGGCATTGGCCATTCCCACACCTTTACTCCCTAGAAGATTCAACCAAATCCCTACAAATGCCAAACAATAACGATGGGTAAATTCAATTTTCTTCACACACACACACACACACACATCAGCATCATCAGCATCAGCATCATCATAACAGTGCCTACATCCATGGAAAGACTCTCCCAGTAAGGGAGGAAAGAGTTCACAATAAACACAAATGAAAGGACAAATATACTATAAATACTGAAAGATACTCTTATTCTTAGAAAGGATAGCCAGCTAAGGGTCTCTCTCTAAAACACAGTCTTACATAACCTGCTGATGTGAATTTGTACCTGCACACTACACACACACACACACACACACACACACACACACACACACACACACACACACACACACACACACACACACACACAAAAGCATGCATTCATGCATGTAACTGCACCATTCCTATGTTTCCAAAAGCACCCAGCAAGTTTACACACAAACGCCAAACAAAAAAGATTATATTGATATCTGCATCAGTTATGCCTTTAGTTTGAAGAGTGAATAAAAAACAAACTACTTACATCACTTAGAGACTTTGCGTATGTCAGGATCCCTTTCTCAAGTACAAACAATCTCTGCAAACAGAAAGAAAATAGTTCAGTGACAACAAATGAATGCAAAAGTGTACACATACACTGACACTCACTCACACAAACACAGACACACTCACACACACAAACACACAAGCACAAACACACACACACAGACACACACACACACACACACACACATGCACACTGCCTTGTTTAGTCTTCCCATGCCAGGCTACCTCCTGCTGTTCCTTCTCTTCCCCTGTTCTGCAGATCCAATTATCTGCTGTATTATGTCTTCCATGTTTTCTCCTCATCTTCTCTCCCTCTGTAGGTGTGTGTATATGTATATATATATATATATATATATATATATATATATATATATATATATATATGTGTGTGGGTGTGTGTGTGTGTGTGTGTGTGTGTGTGTGAATAATTAAATGTGTATGTGTGGGACTACAATGCATGGAATCACCTGACCAATGTTTTATGTCTGCTGCAGAAAGGCTAATATTATTTTTGGCTAATTTTGGCAAATGGTCACATGGTCAGCTCATTAAACATTTTCAACTTGCAGAAAGACCAAAGTGGTTGTTTGAGCTTCGCTTGCAGAGTGCTACAGGGGTCATTTGTAGATTTCGCCAATTTAAGGGAGGTCTGCCTTTAATTTACTTTTTTTTTGGTAATGGTTCTGTGAGATTTATTTCTGCCTATATCAGTGTATGTTACAAAATAATCACATTATACCAGGATATGCTCATGTATGAAAGACATATTATTTGAACAGTATCTGACCTTATTTTACGTTCATATTATTTTGGAGTTGATGGACAGCAGCTGTAGTGAGATGCATCTGCCACTTTTTTCACAGTTCTTTCCTTACTTTGTTATTTAAGTAAACTGGTAGCCTCTCCCTGTCATGTATCCAGTTCATATGTCTGGTTGGGCGTATGGAGAGTGAACAGTATCATGTTTACATAAGAAGAAGAAGAATAACAATATTAATACTAATAATGGTAAGTTCTCAGGAAGCACAATGCCTTAACAAATATCCATGCTCAAAGCTCTGTGGTGAGCAGCGCTTCACCCTTTACTACTCTCTAAAGGTCCTTCCCGTTTCACTTTGACCTTTGAACTGACGTATAATCATATATATAGAAATCATACACAAGCAAACTCCAAAAGGAGACTACAACAAATGAGTTTCAGCTGCAAGACTTCAAGAGCCTCATGATGCCAAGCCCAGGAGGTGCCTTGGGAATCTCAATGCCCCAGCCCTACAACACAGATGTCCCTCAGTGACCTGTCTTCCACAGATGCTGTGTCCCAGAGCAATGCCGAGTTGATGTGTGGTCTGGCATTCCAAGTGTTCAGTTGTGCCTGAGTGACGTGTTGGTTTATTTTTAACCTCATGATGATATTCAAGGCCATCAGGGACATTCACAAGCAAAGTGTAAATGACATAGGTCATACATCTGCTGTTGTTGTTTTTTTCTTCTTTTTTTTCTCAAACCAGATGTGTGCAATGTGTGAACAACACTGCACATTAACCACTCCTTAAAATTGAAACTAAGTTTTTAATATAATTATTGTTTGTTGTTTTTTGTAGGGGCATGAGTCAAGGGGAAGGGCGAAAGATGCAGGGTTAGTCTCCAAAAGGAAGGAGGGCAGGAAGTGTATGTGGTGCAGGTCTTACTATACTACTCATTGATGGCTCTTCCTCCTCTGTGAATATGTGCTCTGTATGTTCTGACTTATCCTTGTTGGCTTATGTTCTAACTTATCCTTGTTGTTTGTTGTGACTTTCCCCACCAATCCAATCCCCTTCCCAACCTGCTGCCAAACTCCCTACCCCCTGCCCCATGTGCCTTGGAATGCTTCATGACAGTGGATCTGCACATAACATACAGACAGTAAGACAGGTATTTTGTGCATGTGTGTGTGCGTGCGTGTGCGTGTGTGTGTGTGTGTGTGTGTGTGTGTGCGCGTGCATGTGTGTGTGTGTGTGTGTTGTGTGCTATCATGCATCCACACATGTGAAAACATGTATGCGTGCAACCCTGCATGGGATATGTATACCATATGCATACTTTATACATTGTACAAATACATATAATGTGCCAACGAATTCTGTCCAAAAAGTTAATGCACATGGGCTCATTTGTATACATAAATGCGAATGAATGTAAGTGCGTGTAATGCAGTCTCTCCAGCACTCCCTTCCTGCATGCCTACCCCTGACCACTCACCTTGTGCCAACCCTTCATGGGCCACTTGCGTCGCTTCATCAGGAAACCCTGGTACTTGTCCGGCTTTTCAGCACATTTCTGCCCGTCCCGCAGCCCCTCCATGATCTCCCACTCGGGCCGCGATTTCCGTGACCCTTTGCGCCTCTTGGCCGGAGACTTGCCCGTGATGGTGGCGCTGCCACTTGCTGATGCATTGTTGGAGGCGGTGCCCGACAGGTTGTTGCTCACAATGTTGCTGGCGCTGTCCACTTGGGCACTGGATAAACTGTCCTCGCTGCCGTCCTGCACAATGGCCATAAATGACAACAGTCCAAACCATATCAGAATGAGTCCTGAACTTTTTTTTTTTTTTTTTGACCTATGCACCTAGGCAGTGACCATAGATTATATGATCCAAACCATATCAAAATGGGTCTAAAAAAAATTAAAAGGCGTAGTCAAGATCATTACTAAAATACTTTTTAGAGAAGTTGAAATATAATGCATCCATTAATACTAGAGCTCTGTAGAAACATTGGTCCAGAAATAAGTATTACATGGCTGTCTATTTAAACACAGTGACAGATGTGTAAAATCCTCACTTATACTAAAAAGATTCGAAGGTCTTGGGAAATATTACCAAAGCTTTTATTAGTAATTGATTTCCAACTACATCTCTTTTAAGAAATGAAAATAGATGCCAAAATGACTGAGCACACACTACATGCGCATGCACGCGCGCGCGCACACACACACACACACACACTCACAGAGCTGGCTTCACATTAAATCAGTATCTTCATAACCCTACCCAAACCCCAATAAAACATTCAACCAACTAGACTCTAGACTCCAGACAGTGAAAGAAAGTACCACACACAGGCATATTACCAAATTATGACTGATCCCATCTCACAGAGCATGAAACAACAGAATGCCTGTCAACTGACCTGCTCCTGCTTGATCAATAGCACTTGAGAACCAGATCACTTGAGGATGATGATAGGTCATCTGGCCCACTGCCATAAATGTATACATCAGACAATACCTAGAAGAGTCTAGTTTATGTTACGTCTGCATCACTGGGCATAGATCCAACATGGTATCCGGGACTTTGACCTTACAGCCTCTGGAATATCAACCCAGGCCCCTTTCCATTATGTGGTATATAATGCAGTAAATGTGTTAAGGAAGTGGAACTGTGAGGCAATGAGAGAAAGAATGTGTGGGCATGTGAGGGCACATCATCTAGAAAAAATAAATCACCCTTATGTCTTCACACTGACAATCATTTATTTTTGTCTTGAACAGTTGAAGTGTGTTTATCTATTCATAAACAATGGTTTCTGGTTCAAGTGTTTAAATAGACTCGGAGACTGATAATTATCATCACATCTCCTGCATAATCTTTTCTTTTTTTTTTTCTTTTTTTTCTTTTTTTTTATCAAGGTCTCCCACAAAATTTGTTGTAGGTGGTGCCTTTTGCTTTTTCTTTTAGTTGGGGACGCTTGTTTTTTTCATTCCATGGGGAGAGTGATGATAGTGGGGTCAAGATCTCTCTCTCTCTCTCTCTCTCTCTCTCTCATCCCCCCCTCCCCCCGCCCCCCCAAAAACCCCTCACACACAAAGTTTAACATTTACTGTCACATATTTCTGAGAAAACTGTTTTACTCCCCCCACCCCCCCCCCCCCCCCCCCCACCCCCTTTTTTTTTTTTTTTTTTCTTTCTTTCTTTACTCTTTTTCTCCCCCACATAAAAAGGCCATTGACTTTGAATCTGTTGAACATTGTTTCCACATCAGATGTGTCTATGACAAACTTCTACATATTAACTGTTTCAAAACTGATTTTGTGCAGGCCTACATGTGTTTTGAAGCCATTCATTTGGCCTCGCTATCTTGAACTAAACTAAAATCAACATTACAATTGGAAAGCAATCACCTTGTGTAATACGTGATTACAAAAGTAATAATTTATTTCCAAGCTATTTTGAAATGCCAAACCCACTTCAGTTTAAGTTTGTTTTATAACTGTTGTTGTTGTTGTTGTTGTTGTTTTTTGTTTTTTTGTTGTTGTTTTTTTTTGGGGGGGGGGGGGGGGTTGTTGTTGTTGTTTTTTGTTGTTGTTTTTAATTAGTTTTTACAACTGCGTAAACTGAGTCAATGGCATATGTCAAACTTTTTTTAAATGACTTTCAGAGTCAATGAGAAATTCAACAGTTAGGTGCAAAAGTAGAAATAACTGCCCAAATAAATATGTCCAAATATGAATTTTATCTCCTCCTAAAAATAGTTTGCACTTTATGCAGTAGCCTTTGCCACCGTGTAACACACACACACACACACACGCGCGCGCGCGCGCGCATGATGGAAATGGATTTTGAACATAAATATACATATAAACAAACATTCGATTTGAACTATGATTAAAACTCACTTTCCGCAGATGGTTATACAATGACATAATAATATCATGCAGTACTGAATAGTACGATTTTCTCCACCACCACCACTGCACAGTAAAAATCAAAAATTCTCGGTCAGAACCAAAAGTTGTCCACAGAAGTGCCGAGCATCATTCAGCTCACTGTGCACTGCCTCTGACGCGAACGTAGCTGGCGACAGATGCAAGAAGTACAGTACTAAAAACAACCGCCATTAGCTTCGTACGTAACAAGGATCCTGTCTTCCGTGTATAGATCTTCAACTTCTGCTGTCTGTGGGCCCATGTTACCGGTCCGCCGATGCCAGTTTCCGGGCAGCGTGAACGCCTGGCCATACGGTATGTCAGCTGCCTATGCACTCATCCATGAGGCGGCCACCCACTGATCTCTCGTGTCATGCCACGGCCATCACAAATTACACCAGGCACGCTGACGTGCATGGTGATTACTGTGGTGACGGTGAGAAGAAGACAGACCAAAAAAAAAAAAAAAAAAATGAAGCCGGGAATGATCAAGCCGACCATTGATCTGCTTTTTTTGTGGGGTGGGTGGGGGAGCGTAGGGGGGTGGGGGGATAGGGTCGGAATCAAGAGTCTTGAGAGTAAAAGCAGCGAATGACGGTTTCTTTAAAAACGGGGTCAACAACGGAATCCTCCAAATGAGCTTTCTTGCTGATTACTTTTTTCTTTTTTTTTAATTCTTTTTTTTTCCCCCATGACTTGCGTGACCACGCTGAATGCAGTGGGAAGGACACCGGTTTGGACTGATCGTTATTTGATGTATAGAGTCTTACATTTATGCCACCACACAAACGCAAACCTACAATTCTTCGTGTGCTAAAGTGGTCAGTTTGTGCAGATGAATGATTCGTTTGAGAGAAAATAACCCTATTTGGTAGAGAGAAAGAAATATAAAATTATGAAACCTGCACTTTTTGAGGGAAGACATGGCTTTACTTACGTTTACTGTTATTTTAAATGAATACTATCATGATTTGTTTTATTTTTTGGGAGGTATTATCTTTTGTAGTCATCTTTTGTATTTTGTATTTGTATTTTGTATTTCTTTTTATCACAACAGTTTTCTCTGTGTGAAATTCGGGCTGCTCTCCCCAGGGAGAGCGCATCGCTATACTGCAGCGCCACCCATTTTTTTTTTTTTTTTTTTTTTTTTTGTATTTTTCCTGCATGCAGTTTTATTTGTTTTTCCTATTGACATGGATTTTTCTACAGAATTTTGCAAGGAACAACCCTTTTGTTGCCGTGGGTTCTTTTACGTGCACTAAGTGCGTGCTGCACACGGGACCTAGGTTTATCATCTCATCCGAATGACTAGCGTCACAGAATCACAAGAAATCGTCCCACCAGTGATTCAATACCATAAGATTAATGCACATTCACTTATCTGGTGAGATGTACTTTGGGCACATACTGTTTTGTGGACTTTGTCTTCAGCACATTTTCTCTACTCCTTACATTCTGGGAATACATCAGGTAAATTTTCCATGAACCACTCTAAAAATAAAACATTACTACCTAGTATGAATGTATAACAAAATAATGGCAGTCCGCTGACATTATAAAGTCCACTGGCGTTATGAACCTCCAACATGTTCCACAAGTTTTAATGAATATAACAAATTCAGTTTTTACATGCATCCCAGCAACTGACAGTAAATCCATAAATAAATTCATTGATGACTCAAAAGGCCACAGTGCCTACTGCATCCTCTATTACTACCATACAATGACACATACTGTTGTAGATGGGTTTGGTTTCTAATTGTGTGTCCACTGAAAGTAAATGGTACACATACAATGTAATACATGAATACAATAATGTATGACTGTAATAAGACTGCATAATTTGTAAGAATGAAGGTCATTTTAGATGAATGCTAGATTTTGAGAAGTAAACAAATATTAATCTGGGCATAAAGTATCTCTAGGATCTCAAAGGTCTGTAAAAAAAAATATATATATATATATATATATTTTTTTTATTAAAAAGTTGTCTAGGAACGAATGTAGTCTGATCTGTTCTTCAATGGTCTTTTTGAAATGTATCTGTCAAGAATGTTTGTAACACAGAGTACTGAGTACCATTGTTAATAAATTTAATTTTTTGACAAGGACCAATGAGAAACTTGTCTGACTGCTCTGCTAGACCTTAGCGAAGCCTTTGATTTGCTTCATCATTCCATTCTGCTTAAAAGATTGAATCTAACTTTTACTAGATTTAGGGTACAGTTCTTAAATGCCTTTGATACACTTGACCATTCCAATTCCCATTCTGCTGGAAAAGAATGTGACTTTTACTAGATTTGGGTTAAGTTCTGGAAATGATACTGTAGTCATTCAAATCATTGGTGTCAGTCTGTCTTTGATGACCTAGTTAAATCTGCTTGGTTCCCTTTGGGATGGTGCACTCCTAGGTTCAGTCTGGGGACCTGTCTTGTTCATTCTGTACTCCCAGCCACTGTCAGGCACACTTTTACCACAAGTGTGATTTCCATGAAGATGCTGTTGATATGTGCTTAACCAGGTAATTTTTGTTAGATATTCGTTCTGTATTAAATGTTTTGCACTGGTAATTTAAACTCTAAGTGAAAGAATATGTCTGTCACAAAGTGGTTGAGACTGAGACAAAAAAACACTGGTGTTGTGATCACATTTAAGACATAAAGGCATATCAAACAAATTATCTGAGGGTGAAATTTCATATCAAACTGTGTGCAAGAACATGTTACCAATGTCTGTATGCATGCATCTTTTCTTGCACTCTGATGCACTGCATCTAAAAGGTAGTTATTATCCTATGATGCACAGATCTGTGCACACTATTACTGCTCTGATAACTTCCCAGTTAGTGTTGCAATGTTTTCTTGAGGTCTTCAAGCTAAACAGATATCCTGTTTGAAATGAGTTAAAAACTGCACTGCATGGCTTGTTTTGCAGAAACAAATGTGAGAACACATCACAGATTTTTTTTAAAGAGCTACCCTGTACTGACTCCAGAGTCTATTACATTTTTAAATGAATGCAAAATTTGCACTGCAAGACTTATTTTGCAGAAATGAAAGCCAGAAAAGCTTGTCAAACTGCTGTACTGAATCATGAATCTGTTAGATTTCTATTAAAATGCAAAATTACAAGTCTTCCTCTGGCTATTTTCATGGGTTACTTCTGAATCTGCCCACTTGAGTTTCCACTGTGTATCACTCTTCCTTATACTCTATTTTTTCCTTCAATATATCTAAATCATATATGCGAAAGAACTTAATATATTTGTTCCATAAAATGAAATGTCTAATACTAATCACTTGTTTATTGTTATTTTCAAGCAAACACTGATAAAATACACTTTAAACCTCCAAGCAATTTAACTTTTAAGTTGCTGCATCCAGCATATTTTTAAAAGAGGATTTTTCTCAACAACAACAGTGATACACATGTTTACATTTACATTTGCATGCACACACTCACACACACACACACACACACTGATCGCGCACGCGCACAACACACCATACGTGCACGCACGAACACACACATCGACCACCACCACCATCACCATCACACGCCCCACCACTCACTCACTCATTCAAACTCACCGAGTCGGACGCCGTGTCGCTGTGACGGAACTGCCGCCTACTGTCCTCGGCCATCGTCCCCACGTCTTCTCACCCACCACCACCACCGCTACTCACTGCCCCCTCCACCTCCACACTCCCCGTCTCTCCGTCGTCGTCAACTCCGGTCGAAGATAATCCAGTTCTTCCGCTGCCTTGTCGTCAGTCTCGCATTCCCGAAACAACCACCACAACACTGCCCCCCATATCCGTCACAACAAGTAGGGCAAGAGCAAAGTCCGTGGTGTGTGTGTGTGTGTGAGTTTGCTCGCTCTGAGCGCCGGGGCTATGGCAGCAGCAGTGGCAGCAGCAACAACAGCAACCGTGGAAAGGAACCGCCGTACGCACGCATCATCCCCATTGAGGCCGGGGGAACGATCCACCGGTTGTCTCGCTTTTCCTCCTCCTCCTCCCCTCCAACCCCTTCCTCCTTCCGACCTGCAACACGTTCACCACCACCCACGATGTACGCGACACCCAACATAGCGTGGTCAGACCAGAGCAAACTCCTCTCTTCTAAGGGTGACAAGAATTACCTCGGGACTGTGGTACCGTTCGAGTTCGATACGAGTCGTCATGTGTGTTTCCATTTGATGTCACATTTAATTTGTCTGTACTTATGCACTATCTGTCCCCACACTCCCTGCCTCCCCTCCACCCACCAATATTCCGTGTGATCCCTGTACACTTGGTAACTGAGACATGTTCTGTTCTCTTCTCGTCAATCAAAAGTATTCAAATTTCATCTAGACCAAACACGTAACACAACTGAATGCTACCTTGCAAACACACACGCACACACACAGAGAGAGATAGGGAGAGAGAGTGAGTCATATGCCCAGGACAACATCAACAATATTGCAATAAAAATATATTTCGGGCCATTCAAAAAGGATTACATAAAATACACAAGTTCCGAAGAGGGTCTGGAGCACTACTGCTCAATATGACGTCAGTGAGGAAAGAAACAACTTAGAACACAATAGTACTTTACGACAGAGGAAAAACAAACACAACACTAATTACAATACATATCATTTGTCTTGTTCATTCTGTTTCATTGATACGTGCATATTAAATAAGAAGAAGAAGAAGGAACCAAAATATAATGCACAGCACTGATTTTAAACGATTGCAAAATGCCCACGTCCAGTTTCTAACCTGAAATCTTCCCATACTAGGTTGTTTTTGTTTGTTTGTTTGTTTTTGTTATTTTTGTTGTTGTTATTTTTGTTTTTTGTTCTTGTTGTTTTTACTTTAAAAAATTTCCATGATTTGTTACTCGAGTGCCAAAATTGAACGACTGAGCAACTGTCGGCTGAACTGCTTTACAATAATAACTGCTGTTGGCTGTAATTCTTTAATGACGCTACGAAGGATCATCTGAACTGAAGAACATAGTCAGCTCCAGATATGCCTCACGTCAACAAGATGTCGAGATGATCCGCAGCCCAACTGGATCTTGATCCGTTGGGGGGAAAAAAACACAAAAAATCCGGGTGCACTGCACTGGGTTCGACAACACCAGGAACGCTGCAAAACCCCGCCCTTGTGCATCATTGGGCGTCGGGCGTGCAAAAACGAAACTGAAGATGCTAAGGTCAACTACCTGCTGAATGTATTTTGATCGTCACGAATATAAACTTTATAGAATGTCACACCTTGAAATGAATCACACACACACACACACACACACACACACACACACACACACACACGCACGCACGCACGCACGCACACACTTACACGCGCGCGCACACATACACGCACACTTTCTTCTATTATCACTGGTGCCAGCAAGTTTATTAATTTACATTCAATACAAAGCGGTTTGAGGAGCTTTAAAGATGATGATATATAATCATCTCGCATTGTCTCAAATCAATGTCTGTTCCATTGTCTTCACGTTTTTTTTGTTTTTGGTTTTGTTTGTTGTTGTTGTTCTTGTTTGTTTGTTTTTGTTTTTGTTTTTTGTTTGTTTGTTTGTTTGTTTTTATTTACTTTGGTATGAGTTTTTTCCCGCACTGATTTCGGTATTAATGATAATTACGTATTTCACAGCAGTCAGTACCGATTGGGGAGGCCATCTTGTTTCCTATTACATCAGTTTATGGCTTGCCCGCAGTGTTTTACTGTCCGTCTGCGCTTTCTTCTGCTCCACAATGCGTCTGCTGGCGGCTGGACGGGGGAAGGAAGGGGCAGGACAGACACACACACACATAGAGAGAGAGAGAGAGAGGGGGCGGGGGGGGGAAGGTGTATGACTTTTGAAACTTCCAGTGTCTGGAGTCTGTCATGATGTGTGTGTGTGTGTGTGTGTGTTTGTGTGTGAGTGTACGTGCGTGAGAGAGAATGTGTGTGTGGTTGTTCGTGGTGGGGGGGCGGGGGAGGGGGGGGGGGAGTTGTAGTGGTGCTGTCTGGGGGAAGTGTGGACTATAAAGGCCTCTCTCCAACCTTTTACGGGGCTCCATTAACAGCTGTTGCCACTTTAATCTTGACTCCATTAAAAATTAATAAATAATTAAATAATATAAATTTTTTTTAAAAAACGGGCTTGAAGTGTAAGCACTTGATATATTACCCACGAAGTCTTCTTAAAATAGCATGAACAAAAGTGTCATGCTGTGCACTGCGTGCATGGCAATGTATTTCACGTCCAAAATTCTACTCTTTTGCGCACGCACACACGCACGCACGCACGCAAACACACACACACACACACACACACACACACAGACCGAACAAGTGAGCGAGCACTCGAACGAGAAAAGAATGGAGGAGAGAAGAAACACACGGTCCATAATTTAATTCCCATCACTGACAGTCCTTCGCCAACACAAATGTCTTATTTTTCCCGCTACTGTGCTCCTCACATCGATCAATTTCACCTCCGACAATCCTTTATCCCCTCTCCCACCAGAATTGCGGTAGACCTGAAGCATCTCTCTCTCTCTCTCTCTCTCCCTCTCACACACACACACACACACACACACACACACACACACACACACACAAACACACACACACAAACGCACACTTGCAAACAAACCACAAAATTAAGCTTACTGAAGAATGATCATGCCAAACTGTCAACAGTTTCTTCGTTATTAATTTCTTCAACGCATTGCTTTTTTTTAAATTTATATTCTATTTCATTGGAGAAATCAATAGAAAACTGGACATATTCAGTCAATGGGATCGAACATATTTGCACTCTTTCAGCAGCAACACACGAAAGTAATTTCTCATAGAATCGTAGATTGCATGTAATATTTACTGGTTTTGAAAAAAAAGCTTTCGATTCTATGTCAAAATCTTTTCTTTGGCCCGCTCTTCGAAAGAACTGGAATTAAGGGGCGCGTCTGTCTGTGATTAAGAGCAAACGCGGCAATGCTCGAGCAAAAATATCGACGGTCGTAACGAAATGGTTCAGAACATAGAGAAAAGGGGAATGGGATTACTGACTCAAATGGAAACACGCACACACACACACACATACGGTATCGACTGCACTATCCTGTATTTAAAACAAATTAAAAGTCCATTCAAATCCCTCAGACTTTTTCTTTTATATGTATATGTTCCTGAAGTATGGGGGAATTGATAATTTGTTATGCATGTTTCCAAAAGTTCTAAATTATGTAATAGCGTGTTTGCAGAGAAAGATTTCATCTTTTTTTTTTTATCAATTCGCAAAGCACTGTGGTTACCAGTTAAAGCTCACAAGGTCTTGAAACAGCTAGACTTTAGAACTGATTTTAAAAGTAAACAAATGAATAAATAAAACAATTTCAACATGAAACAGCTAGACTTTAGAACTGATTTTAAAAGTACATAAATGAATAAATAAAACAATTTCAAAACCCACAGCAAAAAAACGATGACACATTCTCCGCGTAAAAAACGACGAAATAATCTTTGATCCTGCTGCCATGCTCTCCGTAATTTCTATAATCAATTATAATGCGCGTGTCCACATACGGCCTTAGTTAAGAAGCATGCTGATACAGCTCGAGAACTGAAAAATTACTATTGAACTGCAGAGTCGTAACACTGACAGATGTGAAAATGTCAGCACCGAATTAGTTCCGGTTCCTTCATGAACGTTCATTGTAACGGGTGGCATTTCCGCACGGAACCCTTGTAAAAGGGCAGCAGCCTCCAGTAGGGCTTCTGAATTGAATCGTTGTTTTTGCTTACCTCGAAGCGTGTGCGTGTGCGTGTGTGTGTGTGTGCGCGCGCGAAAGAGAGAGAGACACAGAGAGAGAGAGAGAGAGAAAGTGAGAAAGACGGGTGGGACGGGGAAGAGAAGAGGAGGATAAGGAGGAGACAGACATACAGACATGCAGACAGATACAGACAGACAGACAGAAAGGAATGGGGAAGGGGGGAGAGTCTCTCTTCGACGGAATGGATCAGTGTATGTCTTTTGATCCGCTAACGTCCTCAGACGGTTTCAGAGCGCTTTAAGCTAGGGCTTAAGAGTTAGACGATCAGGTGCGTGTCTGTGGAGAATGAGGGTATTATTGGTCACGTGTCTCTGTCTGAGACAACGTGGATGGCGTCTGGCCCACTGGCACTAGCTTGCGACTTCATGTTCAAGTGCCTCATCTGTGTGTGTGTGTGTGTGCGTGCGTGCGTGCGTGCGTGCGTGCGTGCGTGCGTGCGTGCGTGTGTGTGTGCGAGCGCGCAAGCCTCACCCCTCTTACCCCTGTAAATGTCACGAGAACCCATAAGGATCTATTTCTTTTCTTCTTCTTTTTTTTCTTTTTTTTTTTTTTTAACACAGAATATGAAAGAATTTCCTGTTTTCAACCCATACAAAAACGGATACATAGCTCTGTCTTCTTTTCATGTCTGCGTGTGTTGTCGCTTGCATGAGTAAATTCAAATAGCTCAGTAGAATTATGTTATTTGAACTTTACTATCCCGGATGAACCGAATTCACCGAAAAACAGAACTGAGAATTAATGAATAGGTAATGATGCGGGATATATTATGATTACCAACATTTGTTTTATACTGCACACGTCGTTTAGATTTAAGGTTTCATGGAGTATTTTGAATCTCACAATTAACTATTGCTATTTTATGCTCCTTGGAAAGAAAGATATGTGATGAAGAATATACCATCAGTGGAGCAGATTTCATCGTTTATCAATGTTTTCTTATCCCAGGCTAGAGTTTAGTTGTGCCGGATAAACTAAGGATACATATACTATCTACAAGTTGTTTTTGTTAAAACCTGCTGGCGTCAATGTCGTTCACGAACTTCAGAGATAACACAATAATGCACTTCCTAATCACCTATGTTCCGGCGGTTCACGTTTGACGACACTGTCAACAACACTCAAGGACATCAACATTCTCTCACGTGCTACCTATCTGAGTGTCGTGGTAACTTCAGAGATAACACAACAATGCACTTCCTAAACACCGATGATGAGCTATGAACTCGTTGATCATTCGTTTCTAAGGACTGTAACAGTGTGTTGTATCAAAGACCCGGTAATGCTAAAGTGGGACGGAATTAACGAAACGAATCGCAATTTAGCATCCTAAATTCTGGAGCTGAATTTAGGATGCTAAAGTGCCTGGATACCGAAAGACCCCATATATGATAGTAATACCTACATATAATATATAATTATGTAAGTATATGTAGCTTTGGGTTAACACCACGGCTTGAAGTGTGGGTTATAGCAATGACCTACGTGTCTGATGAATAAATTATAGTCTGGTTACACACCTTAGCTTGACTGTTTTCTTGCCAGCATGGTGTTTTCTGCCAAACATGTCGCAACGCACAATGTTCGTAACTCAAACCAGGCTGGGAGGATGTAGGGTGAACAGGTGGGGGGTGGGAGGGAGGAGATACAATCGCCAACACAACAATGGGTCATCTGTCGCACGCTGGGTTCCCCGCCAGGGACTGAATTCCATAGCTGTTGAGTCATATCCCCACATCTGCAGCTGTCATCACTGCACACTGTACTGTTTTCCTGGCCAGTCTCTCTCTCTCTCTCTTTCTCTCTCTCTGAGTGGCAGTGTGCTGTTTGTTGTTGTTGTGGTGTTCATCTCTCTCTCCCCCTCTCTCCCTGTGTGTGTGTGTGTGTGTGTGTGTGTGTGTGTGTGTGTGTGCGTGCTTGCGTGCACGCACGCGTGCGCATGTGTGTGCGTGTATGTGTGTTGTTGATATTGCTGTTATTGTTGTCTATGTTTTTGTTGTTTTTTCCGTTTTATATAGTTGTCCTTTTTTTCACCCCCATCGTCACATATTTTCCCTGCTTCATTGCCATCACTGACTTCGAATTTGGTACATTATTGAGAGAGAACCCAGAAAAAAGTGCATTTCACCCGGCCTGCATGCTAATCTACACAAATTACAGACTCAAATGGCTGTGAATGGAGGGGGGGATGACCTACATCATGGACACAATTAGTCACTACATGTAGAAGGTATCGAACAGACTTTTGCTTTGTAAAATTCCAGAATTAACCTACTCCACCTTTTCAAAAGAAAAAGAAGAAGAAAAAACACAGAGAGAGAGACAGAGACAGAGAGAGAGAGAGAACTTGGCAATGGAAACAAGAATGCGTATTTATGACTGAAACGTTGTGACCCACATAATACTTTTTCCAGAAGAGATTTGTTTTGATTAGTAACAACTTTTCATCTCAAGTCAGTTTTTAGTTTCGTCCCGCGTGTACACATTCCAAACACATTATCATATTTACAGACCTGTCTTTGTGATGTGCAGCAATATGCACAATAGTCATAGGGCAAGATACTCATCTTCATTGGGAGGGAAATTGAACCCTTCTGGTTCACCATGACCCGAAGCATGATCCATCCTATATATATTCATGAACGTCATTCTTCCTCATCCTTAACCCACACCCCAGTCTCCGCCCCCCCCCCCCCCCCCCCCCCGCCCCCCAACCCCACCCTTACTCCCCTCCCCTCTCGCTTGATCCATCATCGATCCAACTGATCGTCTCTCAACCCTACACCCCTTACCGCTCCCCTGACCCTCTTTACCGTCAGCGTTCCCCACTTCCCCTCCAAGTCATTCATTTTTTGGTCAGAAGACTTTTTGCTTCCCCCCCCCTCCTCCCCCTGCCTCCCACTCGCCCCCTCCCTCCCCCCTCCCCTCTCCCTTCCCTTGCCTCTTGGTTCTGGACCAGAGAAGACTTACTGCGTTCGACTGGGCGATAAATAACATGATTTGATTTACGATCCTGCTCTGGACTGCCGCAACCACCCTTTGTCCTTCATGAAATGCTGACTGTAAAAACCCAAATCATGTTGCCAATAGCCAAGCCGGTCGCAAAGTGAGGCCACTTCCGGGCTAACTCAAGACTCGAAAATAATTATGCTATCTCGGGAACAAATCTCGGGATGCTGCACAGCCAAGAGAGAAAAAGAAATCTTTAAAAACTATATGAAAATCTAATCTGCGCAGTTTTACAATAGTGTTCCGAATAAGTACACTTTTAAGATTCATTTATTATTTCCTTGTGATCCTGGTATACCACATAGAAATTAAGACATGGTCTGGGCGGGTCTGATCTGTTCTGTTCTGCTCTGAACGTGTACTGTCAGTATTCAAAGCACCAACTATCATTTATATGGTATGTAGACTCCAGAAGAGTCAGGTTCAACTGTAACAAATTTGTCTTGAAAAGAAACACACACACACACACACACACACACACACACACACACACACACGCACACACACACACTGAGTTACATCACCATCTCACACACACAAAGCCACCTAAAACAACACGTCTACAGCTGAACTTCAACCTGAGTCTACTGTCAATAGAATGGGGGAAAAACCATGACTATCGAGTCAAAAAACAACAACAAAACACTATCGCAGCTGTGTGGCTGAACCACTTTGACAAAACCTACAGAAAACACATGGATTCACACGTAATCGCCCGCCTTGGCACACTCGACACAACGGGCCTCAACACGAGAGAGAGACTGACCAGTGGCATCACCAGTACCCGCCCCCTCCACTTTCTAACCACCAACTGCTCTTCCTTTCCTTTTCTCCCTCCTCGTCCATGTTTACAAACTCTTGCAGAACGACAGTGAGCGAAAGATAGGATAGAAGGATACATACATACATACATACATACATAGATCAATAGATTGTTTGATAGACTGATGGATAGATAGACGAGAGAGAGAGAGAGAGAGAGAGGAGGGAGGGAGGGAGAGAGGGTGGGTTATAATGATTTTTTTTTATTTTTTTTTTTACATTATTAGCATACGAAAGCAGGCCAACAAGATACCAATGATACCAACTTAAGTGAACACCGGAATTATGGAAAGTGGACAATATCCACATTTCTTCCCAGTGTTCTTTCCATTCAGTTTCGTTCCGAAAGACTGTAAATTTGTTTAAACAACATTGTATTATATATACTCTACACTTCTTCCCCTCTCGAATGACGTAAAGGCCAGTCAAAAGAGTGGAGGGAAAGAAATGGAGCGTACATATTACAATGTTATTAACCAATTTACAACTTTTCCCGTCTTATAAACGGAAAGGTACAGGGGAAAGGAATGTGAATATTGCCGGAAAGTGTTACTCAAAACAGTACACATAACAACTCCGAGTAAAAACAAACATGACATTTTCTTTAAAGTAGAAACTGCACTTCTGCTATTGTTCTGCTTCAAATAACTGCACGAAGAAAACGCACATCTCGATCAAATATAATCATAAGCCTGAGCATAAACCATGCACACGATTCCCTGCTGATTGGCCAGTCACCGGATTACGGCATTTGGGCAATGCCCGAAATACGTTGATTTTCTTCTTGTCATTGAGTTGTCGATTATCAAGTGTGCATGCATGCATGCATGCACGTCTGCATTTTTACGTATGCTTTAGCAAGGAAAGGCTATTTGAATGACTATAATACGGGTATGTAGTTAAACCGATTGGCACACATTCGCCGCAGTCAATAGGTGAGACTGGAGTTTACCTGTCCTTATCTTCTTTTTGCTTTTGTTTTGCATCTCTTGTTTTTGAATATTCTCTTACATTTATCAAGCCCCACCCACGTAAAGACAACGCTTAAAAATCTATATTATTTGAATGCGCGCGCGCACACACACACGCGCGCGCGCGCACGCACGCACGTGTGCAAGCACGCACGCACAGAGAGAGAGAGAGAGACGGGAGTTCAAGCAATGTCAACGATCCAGCAATGCCATCAGCAGATCTATGAGACAGGTGGTTATGATTTATTACCAGCGTGCCACTGGGCTGGTCCCCTTTCCCAAGGACCAATAAAGAACGAGGAACACGAGCTGCCACGGACATTAAAGAACACAGGCAAGAGAGAGAGTTGGAGGTGGGAGGAGGGGTCACAATCGAGTGTGGATGGGGGGAAAGGGAGCGGGAGAGGAGGGGAAGTGTATGCCCGGTTGGCCAGACTATCATTTTGGATTGATCTCTTCAAGTTCTGTGCTTCTGGGAGCTTTCCACGTGGATGAAAATAGCTCACCCTTCCCGTCTCCCGTTGTGTCCGTCTGTCCGTCAGTCTGCCACGGTATGTCTCACATGGACGTGTGCATCAGTGGGCTGAGACAAATCTATTCTGACAAACACGCTTGTGCGGACACACAGACGCACGCGTAAATTCATGTAAATACATACATGGCGTGTGTGGATAGCTTGCGTGTGCACGCACGCACGCACACACACACACACACACACACACACACACACACACAAACACACACACAAACACACACACAGAGGTATATCCCCCTCCCACGCTGTACGCCCAACATCACAAAACTGAACAGACACCAAAAGAACTCGACACCATCGATTTCCCCCGTACCAGCCCCTGCCCAACCCCTCCCTAACCCTGCACCCCCACTACCCCCACACACATTCCCACTCCCATGCACTGACGCAGAACATGCACGCACCAGTCTCTAAACCGTGAGCGCCGCCACCCTCACTCCGGGGACACAAAGTGAATAACTTGACGCTGTGGAGATGAGCACGTGCCCCCAACCCCCCGGGGATGCGCACCCGTACCAACCCAACCCCAACAACCGACAACCCTAGCTGTAACAGTCTATCCCCCACCCCCTCCTCCCATTCTCCTCAATGGGCACCCCAACTCGCCCCTCTTCTCCCCAGTCAGTTAGGAGGCTCTGATGTCTGCCGAGTCACAAAGGGCTCCACAAATTTCATTTACAGCTGATGTCTATCGATCAGCTGTACTGGCAAACGGACACGGACGGTGGGACGGAGGGAGGGCTGGAAGGATAAACGCACAGACTGATTGACCAGCCTTTTGGTCTTTTCACACATGGGTTGACTGGGGTTTTTTGTTCTTGTGTTTTTTTGCCACTACCGTCGGGGTTGAGGGAAGCAAGGGTGGTGGAGTTGGGGATTGGGGGTGGATGCTGAGTTTGCTAGTGTGTGTACAATCTGATTGGGGGAATGGGGGGTGGATGGCGATAGGGGTGGATGTTGAGTTTGCTGGTATGTGTAAAATGTGATGGGGGTGGCGGTGGGATGGGTGTGGATGCTGTCTTTTGCTGGTGTGTGTACAATCTGAGGCTGGTGGTGGTGGTGGAAGGGGATGGGAGGGTGGGGGGTGGGGGGTTGGTCCACTGGTCTGTGTACAATCTGATCAATACATGTCTCGTTCTCCTTTCTGCACCCTTACAGGCAAAATGCGGAGCAGCCCAGTGGTCTGCTGTGCTTAAATGATTGTATGTGTGTGTTTAATTAGTAAAACATAGGTCTTCTTCAGTTCATGTCTATACTTACATAGATAATAAGCAGAACCTTTCATCATAAGCGCATATATATATATATATATACTTACATACCTCTTTAATATTTATAATCTATGTTTACAATCAATAACTCCAGCACTTCAAAAGCAGAAGCTCCTGAGTTGGGCTCAGTTTTCAAGTGTATCCATATTTATCTACTTAATATGTGGAACAGATATCTTCATGAGTTTACTTGCCTGCTGGTTATTCATTATGTGCATGGTTCTTTTAAGACCAGCCAGATCCAAGGATAAATAATAACACGTTTTCAATTAACAGGGGGGGGGGAATACAATATTAAGTTTCATTTTCAGAGAGTGAAGGGAAAGCTATAATATAAATATCACAAAACATAACATCAAAGGGCAGCTGTGTTGAAGGTGACAAACAAAAGAGGCTACCCTCATGCATGGAGAGAGAGCAATATCCATGGAGATGCTGCATGTGATAACAGTAATTATGAATCAGCTGTGGTGAGCTGTTCATCTATCATGTAAGAAAAAAAAAAAGACATCAATGCACAGTAAATAGAATAAGATTAATGACTTTATCTCTACACAGATCTAGCTTTTAAACAATGCTGATCAACCAGTAACCGAGTACGCCCCATCAACCCATACCACCCACATCCTACCCTCTGTACCCCATCCTCACCCCCTTCTACCCCCTCCACAATCGATCAGTGATGACAGCTGGGTCACAGGACAGGAACTGGGACTGGGACGGGAGAGACGGAAGGTGTGTGGCTAACCAGCACTGATACATGCCATTTGGCAGCACACATGACCCTGGTCCCTAATCGTCTGCTGTTCTTGAATAACAAACAGTGGGACAGCACACCACACTTCACAAGCAAGCGCTAATGACAGTGTGCAAATAAGTCAGCCATATTCAGATCATATATTGATCGCTTAGCAGTCATTTCAGTCAATAACATCACCAGGCCTTGTTCTGCTATCTTCCTTTCAAAGGCTTTTTCATTATCTTCACTGTGGCATACCACAACAATTTCTTCTTCTTTTCAGTTCATTCAAACTATATCTTGTTTAAAATTCTGTATAATTTCTTCATTGAAAAAATACCCTCTTTATCTCTTTATCAGTTACAGGAATGCCTGTTTACAAATCACTGAGGTCTGCTTAATAACTAAATGCAGCTATTTAGTTTGTATGTCAGTATATCCTTCACAAATGGCACACCCACAAGATGATGCATTCAAGGAGTGAAAGACAGTCCAGCTATCCCATCTCACTGAATATATACAAATACTGCTGAAGGTCATGGTTGTCTGAGTAACATTACACTTTTATTGTTCTGTCAGTGTATGTTAATGTGCCAGTCCTAAAACTGTTCATGATCTGTTATACATACATATATATATAGATAGATAGATATCTATATATACATATATACAAGAGAAAAACTGCCAAAGAGAGAGCTGAAAAAGTCAATGACTTTGAGTTTGAATCAAAGCATCACAAGAGGCTTTCCTTCCTCCTTGTTGGGCTGGCCTCAGGCAAACTGTTACTGTCCAACAGCTGGAGAATAGCTGGGTGTGGGCAGGATGCAGCCAGCACTCTCCAGACTAAACTGCGATTCAAAAGGTAGGGGTTCAAACCCTGGCCAGTCTAGAAGTAGAGTGATGACCTGATGGTAACGCATCCACTTAGGAAGCAAGAGAATCATCAGTATTTTCTCTCCCTCCACTAGAACCACATGCAGCATGCACTTAGAAAGCATAAAAGAACCCACAACAACAAATGGGTTGTCCTTGGCAAAATTGTGTGTGTGTGTGTGTGTGTTTGTGTGCGAGTGATGTGCTCACATATCGTCTTTAGCCTTAGGAAACAAAGAATTAGACATTAGAATACAAACAATGAAACATTGGTAAAGTTATCCATTCTCAGATAACCCAACCAATGAAAGATATACTGAATGATTCTGTTTTGTTGGTTTTATACTGTTTTATTGGATGACGAATTAAGAATAATCAAAAGCTATATAGCTATTATAAAACTGCAGCACAGCAGGTTCAACAATCACCAATTTTATGCTACAAAATGAAATCATTGATCAGCAAAGTCAGTTAAAAAAAAAATAAAAAAATAGTGCTATACATCTCAGTTCGATGGATTCAGCTACATTAAGAGTTAAGTGTGGCACTTAATAAATAATGATACGAATGAATGCACTTCTCTTTCAAGAACGTTTGCCACTCTAAATAACATTCAACCACAAGAGGCATAATAAAGCAGACACTTAATGCTACCACTGCTGTAAAGTGGGGTCACAGTCCTCATAATTCTGATCGTAACTATGCAGAATAAGTATGTAATTTATGCTATGTTTTATCCCCTTCTGTTTACATCATTCAAGCTTCTTTACTCACATAATATTATTCTTCCCAAATTAGTCACAGTATGTAAAACACATTGACTGGACATGCCACACTGCTTCTCTAGCTGGAACATTACCAAACACAGATATCCTGAGGAGTAGTAAGTATGTGTAGAAGAGGTAGAAAAAAAACGAGACATACAGATATTGCAGGCGGCGTTGGGATGGTTCCTAAAGGCCAACTAGCCCACAAGGCTGCGGCACTAAGAACCAGTGCAGTTTTGCCTCCTAGTTTGAGAGTCATAGTCCTTCACAAAAGACTAAGCTGTAAATGATTTCCCATTGACTGGAGAAACCACTGACAACTACTTCTGTCATAACAAATACAGTATGTTCTGTTTATAACTTTATTCCATATGTAATGTCAATGAAAGTTACAACTGAAAGAACTGTTACAGCTCATGACAGGGAAACAATCCCTTCAGAATGTTCATATTTGCTCAACCCTGACAAATGTACTAGAGTAATTAAGCAGATGACTCACATCTTTGAATCCACAGCTGTGCGCGCGCACACACACACACACACACACACACACACACACACAAAAACAAAAAAAACAAAAAAACATGCACACTACAAAGATAAGGGTAACAAAATTAATCAACAAATGAGAGAAATAAAATTCTGATGATGCACATGAAAAAATAGCATGACATTGTTGGAGTGGATCAGTTGAAACTGATTGTCTCACTCTCTCATTTAAAAGAAGAGATAGATAGATAGATAGATAGATAGATTGATAGACAGACAGATAGATAGATAAATACATATAGATATATAGATACATATAGATATAGATATATATAT